>NC_140999.1:47000602-47153102 GCF_052327205.1 Somniosus microcephalus | reverse complement strand
GTATACACACACATACACACAGTATACACACACACACAGTATACACACAGTATAGACACACACACACAGTATACACACACACACAGTATATATACACACACACAGTATACACACACAGTATATACACACACACA
Source organism: Somniosus microcephalus (assembly GCF_052327205.1). NCBI lineage: Eukaryota > Metazoa > Chordata > Chondrichthyes > Squaliformes > Somniosidae > Somniosus > Somniosus microcephalus. The sequence continues at coordinate 47,152,968 of NC_140999.1, read as the reverse complement.
GTATATAGAAACACACACACACAGTATACACACACACACACTATACACACTATACACACACACCCAGTATATACACACACACAGTACACACACACACACACACAGTATACACACACACACAGTATATACACACTCACACACATTATACACACACACACAGTATACACACGCTATACACACACAGTATACACACGCTATACACACACACACACTATACACACACACACAGTATACACACACACAGTATACACACAGTCACACACAGTATACACACACACTATACACCCACACACAGTATATATACACACACAGTATGCACACACACGCACAGTATACACACACACAGTATACACACACAGTATACACACACAGAGTATATACACACAGAGTATACACACACACACACATCACACACACACACAATCACACACACTATACACACACACACTACACACACACACTATACACACACAAACACAATCACACACACACACACACACTATCCACACACACACACACTATACACACACACAAACTATACACACACTATACACACACACACACTATATACACACGCACTATACACACACACACACAGTATACACACACACTGTATACACACACACAGACACACTATACACACAACCTCAATCACACACACACACTCACTATAAACACACACACTATACACACACACACACACTATTCACACACACACACACACACACACACACACACTATAAACACACAGACTATACACACACACTATACACACACACACACTATACATACACACACACACACACACTATACACACACAATCACACACACTATACACACACACACTATACACACACACAAACACAATCACACACAGACTATAAACACACACACACACTATACACACACACACTATACACACACACACTATATACACACACACACTCACTATACACACACACACAGTATATACACACACACTGTATACACACACACAGACACACTATACACACAACCTCAATCACACACACACACACTCACTATAAACACACACACACACACATTATAAACACACAGACTATACACACACACACACACTATACACACACACACTATACACACACTATACACACACACACACATTCACGCACACATTATACACACACTATACACACACACACACTACACACACACAAACTATACACTCACACACACTATACACACACACAATCTATACACACACACACAAACTATATACACACACTATACACACACACTATACACTATACACACACACTATACACACACACACAAACTATATACACACACACTATACACACACACACACACTATACACACACACACAGTATACACACACACACTATACACACACCCTATACACACACACACTATACACACACAAACACAATCACACACACTACACACACACACAAACACTATACACACACACAAACACAATCACACACACACACTATACACACACACACACTATACACACACACACACTATACACACACACTATATACACACACCCTATACACACACACACACACTATACACACACACACAGTATACACACTCACAAACACACACAGTATACACACACAGTATACACACAGTATACACACATCACACAGTATACACACACAGTATACACACACACACAGTATACACACACACACACAACCACAGTATACACACACAACCAGAATATACACACACACACACACAACCACAGTATACATACACACCACAGTATACACACACACACACAAACCACAGTATACTCACACACACACACAGAACCACAGTATAGACACACACACTGTATACACACACACATACTATACACAAACACACTATACACACACATACTACACACACACACTATACACACACACACACACTATACACACACACACACACTATACACTCACACACACACACTATACACACACAATATACACACACACACTATACACATACACACACACTATACACACACACATACACACACACACACACTTTACACACACACACATTATACACACACTATACACACACACACAATACACACACACACACACTAAACACACACACACACTATACACACACACATGCAGTATACACACACACACAGTATACACACACACACAGTATACACACACACACTATATACACACACACACTATACACACACACACACAAATATACACACACACACACACACACACACACAAATATACACACACACACACACACACAATACACACACAGTATATACACACACAGTCTACACACACACACACAGTCTACACACAAACACACAGTTTACAGACACACACACAGTATACACACACACACAGATTATACACACACACAGTCTACACACTCAAACACACAGTATACACACACAGTATACACACACACACACTATACATACACACAATCTATACACACACACACAAACTATATACACACACACTATACACTATACACACACACTATGCACACGATACACACACACTATACACACACAGTATACACACACACACACACTATATACACACACACACTATACACACACGCACTATACACACACACAAACAATCACACACACTATACACACACACACTATATACACACACACACACACACTATGCACACACACTATACACACACACACACTATACACACACACTATACACACACACACTATATACACACACACTATACACACACACATACTATACACACTATACACACACACACTATACACACACACACACACTATATACACACACACACTATACACACACGCACTATACACACACACAAACAATCACACACACTATACACACACACACTATATACACACACACACACACACTATGCACACACACTATACACACACACACACAACACACACACACTATACACACACACATACACACACACACACTATACACACACACACACACACACACTATGCACACACACTATACACACACACACACTATACACACACACTATACACACACACACTATATACACACACACTATACACACACACATACTATACACACTATACACACACACACTATACACACATACACACACACTACACACACACACACAACACACACACACTCACACACTATACACACACAGACAGTATACACACTCACAAACACACACAGTATACACACACACACAGTATACACACATCACACAGTATACACACACAGTATACACACACACAGTATACACACACACACACACACACAACCACAGTATACACACACATCCAGAATATACACACACACACAACCACAGTATACACACACACCACAGTATATAAACACACACAAACCACAGTATACTCACACACACACAACCACAGTATACACACACACACAGTATACACACACACATACTATACACAAACACACTATACACACACACACATACACACACACTTTACACACACACACACTATACACACACTATATACACACACACACACATGCAGTATACACACACACACAGTATACACACACACACTATATACACACACACACTATACACACACACAGTCTACACACACAAACGCACAGTATACACACAGTATACACACACAGTATACACACACACAGTATACACACACACAGCATACACACACAGCATACACACACACACACAGTATATACACACACACAGAGTATACACACACACAGTCTACACACTCAAACACACAGTATACACACACACAGTATACACACACAGTATACACACACACACAGCATACACACACACACAGTATACACACACACAGTATACACACACAAAGAAACAGACAGTATACACACACACAAAGACAGTATACACACACACACAGTATACACACACAGTATAGACACACACACACAGTATACACACACACACACAGTATATATACACACACACAGTATACACACACACAGTATACACACACACACAGTATACACACACAGTATATACACACACACAGTATATAGAAACACACACACACAATATACACACACACACACTATACACACTATACACACACACCCAGTATATACACACACACAGTACACACACACACATACACACAGTATACACACACACTATACACACACACACACTATACACACACACACAGTATATACACACACACACTCACACACAGTATACACACACACACAGTATACACACGCTATACACACACACATTATACACACGCTATACACACACACACACTATACACACACACACACAGTATTCAAACACACAGTATACACACACAGTCACACACAGTATACACACACACTATACACCCACACACAGTATATATACACACACAGTATACGCACACGCACACAGTATACACTCACACAGTATACACACACACAGAGTATATACACACAGAGTATACACACACACACACACTATACACACACACTATACATACACACACTATACACACACACACACAATACACACAAACACAATCACACACACACTATACACACACACTATACACACACACACTATATACACACACACACTATACACACTATACACACACACACACACACAAACACACTATACACACACAGACAAACACACTATACACACACACACACTATACACACACACACACACTATACACACACACACTATACACACACACAACCAAGTATACACACACACACAACCAAGAATACACACACACAACCACAGTATACACAGAGTATACACACACACACACTATACACACACACTATACACACACACACTATACACACACACACACACAATACACTCACAGTCTACACACACACACACAGTCTACACACACACACACAGTATACACACACACACAAACACAGTATACACACAGCATACACACACACACAGTATACACACACACAGTATACACACACACACAGTATACACACACACACACAGTATACACACAGTATACACACACACAGTATACACACACAAACACACAGTATACACACAGTATATACACACACACTGTATATAGAAACACACACACACAGTATACACACATACACAGTATACACACACACACACTATCCACACACACACACACACACACACACTATACACACACACTATACACACACACACAAACACACTATACACACACACACAAACACACTATACACACACACACACACTATACACACACACACACACTATACACACACACACTATACACACACACAACCAAGTATACACACACACACAACCAAGAATACACACACACAACCACAGTATACACACAGAGTATACACACACACAGACACACACAGTATACACACACACACTATACACACACACACTATACACACACACACTATACACACACACACACAATACACACTCACAGTCTACACACACACACACACACAGTATACACACACACAAACACAGTATACACACAGCATACACACACACAGTATACACACACACACAGTATACACACACACACAGTATACACACACACACACAGTATACACACAGTATACACACACACAGTATACACACACAAACACACAGTATACACACAGTATATACACACACACTGTATATAGAAACACACACACACAGTATACACACATACACAGTATATACACACACACACTATACACACACACACACACCCAGTATATACACACACACACCCAGTATATATACACACACACACACACACTATATATATACAGACACACAGTATACACACACAGAGTACACACACACACAGTATACACACACTCACACACAGTATACACACACACAGTATACACACACACTATACACACACACACTATACACAGACACACACACAGTATATACACACACACAGTATACACACACACACACTATACACACACAGTATACACACACACACAGTATACACACACACAGTATATACACACACACAGTATACACACACAGAGTACACACACACACAGAGTGTACACACACACACTACACACACACACACACAACCTCAATCACACACACACACACTCTATACACACACACACTATACACACACACACACTATACACACACACACACACACTATAAACACACAGACTATATACACACACACACACACACTATACACACACTATACACACACACAAACACAATCACACACAGACTATAAACACACACACACTATACACACACACACTATACACACACTCACACACTATACACACACACACTACACACACAAACACTGTACACACACACAAACTATATACACACACACTATGCACACTATACACACACACTATACACACACACTATACACACACACACATTATACACACACACACAGTATACACACACACAGTATACACACACACACTATACACACACACACTATATACACACACACACTATACACACACACAAACACAATCACACACACTATACACACACACACACTACACACACACACTATACACACACAAACACAATCACACACACACACAACTATAAACACACACACACTATCCACACACACACACTATACACACACACACTATACACACACACAAACTATACACACACACACTATATACACACACACACTATACACACACACACACACTCACTATACACACACACACGGTATATACACACACACTGTATACACACACACAGACACACTATACACACAACCTCAATCACACACAAACTCACTATAAACACACACACTATACACACACACACACTATTCACACACACACACACTATACACACACACACACTATACACACACAGACTATACACACACACTATACACACACACACTATACATACACACACACAATCACACACACTATACACACACACAAACACAATCACACACAGACTATAAACACACACACACACTATACACACACACTATACACACACACACTATATACACACACACACACACTATACACACACACACACACTATACACACACACACAGTATATACACACACACTGTATACACACACACAGACACACTATACACACAACCTCAATCACACACACACACACTCACTATAAACACACACACTATACACACACACACACTATTCACACACACACACTATACACACACACACACTATACACACACACACACACACACTATAAACACACAGACTATACACACACACTATACACACACACACACACTATACACACACAATCACACACACTATACACACACACACTATATACACACACAGACTATAAACACACACACACACTATACACACACACACTATACACACACACACATTCACGCACATTATACACACACACACTATACACACACACACACTACACACACACACAATCTATACACACACACACACACAAACTATATACACACACTATACACACACACTATACACTATACACACACACTATACACACACACACTATACACACACAATCTATACACACACACACAAACTATATACACACACACTATACACACACACAGTATACACACACACACAGTATACACACACACACACACACTATACACACACACTATACACACACACACTATACACACACACAAACACAATCACACACACTACACACACACACACAAACACTATACACACACACACAAACACTATACACACACAAACACAATCACACACACACACAGTATAAACACACACACTATACACACACACACACGCTATACACACACACACACACACTCACTATACACACACACACACACTATACACACACACTACACACACACACTACACACACACACTATATACACACACACACTATACACACACACATACTATACACACTATACACACACTATACACACACACTATACACACACATACACACACCCTATACACACACACAGTATACACACTCGCAAACACACACAGTATACACACCCAGTATACACACAGTATACACACACAGTATACACACACACACACAGTATACACACACACACAACCACAATATACACACACAACCAGAATATACACACACACACAACCACAGTATACATACACACCACAGTATACACACACACACAAACCACAGTATACTCACACACACACACACACAGAACCACAGTATACACACACACACTGTATACACACACACATACTATACACAAACACACTATACACACACATACTACACACACACACTATACACACACTATACACACACACACACTATACACTCACACACACACACTATACACACACAATATACACACACACTATACACATACACACACACTATACACACACACTATACACACACACTAAACACACACACACACACTATACACACACACACATGCAGTATACACACACACAGTATACACACACACACTATATACACACACACACTATACACACACACAAATATACACACACCCACAAATATACACACACAATACACACACACAGTATACACACACAGTCTACACACACATACACACAGTATACACACACACACACACAGTATACACCCACACAGTTACACACACACAGTATACACACACACAGTATACACACACACAGTCTACACACAAACACACAGTATACACACACACACACACACAGTATACACACACACAGTCTACACACTCAAACACACAGTATACACACACAGTATACACACACACACACTATACATACACACAATCTATACACACACACACAAACTATATACACACACACTATACACTATACACACACACTATGCACACAATACACACACACTATACACACAGTATACACACACACACATTATACACACACAGTATACACACACACACACAGTATACACACACACACACTATACATACACACACACACACTATATATACACACACTATACACACACGCACTATACACACAAACACAATCACACACACTATACACACACACACACACTATACACACACACACACACTATACACACACACACACACAATACACACGCACACTATGCACACACACTATACACACACACACTATATACACACACACACACTATACACACACACATACTATACACACTATACACACACACACTTTACACACACATACACACACAACACACACACACTCACACACTATACACACACACAGTATACACACACACACAGTATACACACACAGTATAGACACACACACACATACACACACACACACAGTATATATACACACACACAGTATACACACACACACACAGTATACACACACACAGTATACACACAGTATACACACACACAGTATACACACACAGTATACACACACAGTATATACACACACACAGTATATAGAAACACACACACACAGTATACACACACACACACTATACACACTATACACACACACAGTATATACACACACACACAGTATACACACAGTATACACACACACACAGTATACACACACAGTATATACACACACACAGTATATAGAAACACACACACACAGTATACACACACACACACTATACACACACACCCAGTATATACACACACACAGTACACACACACACATACACACAGTATACACACACACTATACACACACACACACTATACACACACACACAGTATATACACACACACACTCACACACAGTATACACACACACAGTATACACACGCTATACACACACACACAGTATACACACGCTATACACACACACACACTATACACACACAATACACACACACACTATACACACACACACACAGTATACACACACACAGTCACACAGTATACACACACACTATACACCCACACACAGTATATATACACACACAGTATACACACACACACACACACAGTATACACACACACAGTATACACACACAAAGACATCACACACACACACAATCACACACACTATACACACACACACACTACACACACACACTATACACACACAAACACAATCACACACACACACACACACTATAAACACACACACACACTATCCACACACACACACACTATACACACACACAAACTATACACACACACACACTATACACACACACACACACACAATACACACACACTATATACACACACACACACTCACTATATACACACACACAGTATATACACACACACTGTATACACACACACAGACACACTATACACACAACCTCAATCACACACACACACACTCACTATAAACACACACACTATTCACACACACACACACACTATACACACACACACACAGTATACACACACACAGTCACACAGTATACACACACACTATACACCCACACACAGTATATATACACACACAGTATACACACACACACAGTATACACACACACAGTATACACACACAAAGACATCACACACACACACAATCACACACACTATACACACACACACACTACACACACACACACTATACACACACAAACACAATCACACACACACACACTATCCACACACACACACACTATACACACACACACTATACACACACACACACTATACACACACACCCAGTATATACACACACACAGTACACACACACACATACACACTATACACACACACACACTATACACACACACACAGTATATACACACACACACTCACACAGTATACACACACACAGTATACACACGCTATACACACACACACAGTATACACACGCTATACACACACTATACACACACACACTATACACACACACACACAGTATACACACACACAGTCACACAGTATACACACACACTATACACCCACACACAGTATATATACACACACTGTATACACACACACACACACACTATACACACAACCTCAATCACACACACACACACTCACTATAAACACACACACTATTCACACACACACACACTATTCACACACACACACAGTATACACACACACAGTCACACAGTATACACACACACTATACACCCACACACAGTATATATACACACACAGTATACACACACACACACACACAGTATACACACACACAGTATACACACACAAAGACATCACACACACACACAATCACACACACTATACACACACACACACTACACACACACACTATACACACACAAACACAATCACACACACACACACTATAAACACACACACACACTATCCACACACACACACACTATACACACACACACTATACACACACACAAACTATACACACACACACACTATACACACACACACACACTATACACACACACTATATACACACACACACACTCACTATACACACACACACAGTATATACACACACACTGTATACACACACACAGACACACTATACACACAACCTCAATCACACACACACACACTCACTATAAACACACACACTATTCACACACACACACACTATTCACACACACACACTATACACACACACACACTATACACACACACACACACTATAAACACACAGACTATACACACACACTATACACACACACACACACTATACATACACACACACACTATACACACACAATCACACACACTATACACACACACACTATACACACACACAAACACAATCACACACAGACTATAAACACACACACACACTATGCACACACACACACTATACACACACACTATATACACACACACACACACTATACACACACACACACACACTCACTATACACACACACACAGTATATACACACACACTGTATACACACACACAGACACACTATACACACAACCTCAATCACACACACACACACTCACTATAAACACACACACACACACTATTCACACACACACACACTATACACACACACACACTATACACACACACACACTATAAACACACAGACTATACACACACACACACACACTATACACACGCACTATACACACACACACATTCACGCACACATTATACACACACACACACTATACACACACACACACTACACACACACACACTATACACACACACACACTATACACACACACAATCTATACACACACACACACACACTATACACACACACACTATACACACACACACATTCACGCACATTATACACACACACACTATACACACACACACACTACACACACACACAATCTATACACACACACACACACAAACTATATACACACACTATACACACACACTATACACTATACACACACACTATACACACACACACTATACACACACAATCTATACACACACACACAAACTATATACACACACACTATACACACACACAGTATACACACACACACAGTATACACACACACACACACACTATACACACACACTATACACACACACACTATACACACACACAAACACAATCACACACACTACACACACACACACAAACACTATACACACACACACAAACACTATACACACACAAACACAATCACACACACACACAGTATAAACACACACACTATACACACACACACACGCTATACACACACACACACACACTCACTATACACACACACACACACTATACACACACACTACACACACACACTACACACACACACTATATACACACACACACTATACACACACACATACTATACACACTATACACACACTATACACACACACTATACACACACATACACACACCCTATACACACACACAGTATACACACTCGCAAACACACACAGTATACACACCCAGTATACACACAGTATACACACACAGTATACACACACACACACAGTATACACACACACACAACCACAATATACACACACAACCAGAATATACACACACACACAACCACAGTATACATACACACCACAGTATACACACACACACAAACCACAGTATACTCACACACACACACACACAGAACCACAGTATACACACACACACTGTATACACACACACATACTATACACAAACACACTATACACACACATACTACACACACACACTATACACACACACACACTATACACACACACACACTATACACTCACACACACACACTATACACACACAATATACACACACACTATACACATACACACACACTATACACACACACACACACTTTACACACACACTATACACACACACTAAACACACACACACACATACACACACACACATGCAGTATACACACACACAGTATACACACACACACTATATACACACACACACTATACACACACACAAATATACACACACCCACAAATATACACACACAATACACACACACAGTATACACACACAGTCTACACACACATACACACAGTATACACACACACACACACAGTATACACCCACACAGTTACACACACACAGTATACACACACACAGTCTACACACAAACACACAGTATATACACACACACACACACAGTATACACACACACAGTCTACACACTCAAACACACAGTATACACACACAGTATACACACACACACACTATACATACACACAATCTATACACACACACACAAACTATATACACACACACTATACACTATACACACACACTATGCACACAATACACACACACTATACACACAGTATACACACACACACATTATACACACACAGTATACACACACACACACAGTATACACACACACACACTATACATACACACACACACACTATATATACACACACACTATACACACACGCACTATACACACAAACACAATCACACACACTATACACACACACACACACTACACACACACACACTATACACACACACACACACTATACACACACAATACACACGCACACACTATACACACACACACACCATACACACACACACTATGCACACACACTATACACACACACACTATATACACACACACACACTATACACACACACATACTATACACACTATACACACACACACTTTACACACACATACACACACAACACACACACACTCACACACTATACACACACACAGTATACACACACACACAGTATACACACACAGTATAGACACACACACACAGTATACACACACACACACAGTATATATACACACACACAGTATACACACACACACACAGTATACACACACACAGTATACACACAGTATACACACACAGTATACACACACAGTATACACACACAGTATATACACACACACAGTATATAGAAACACACACACACAGTATACACACACACACACTATACACACTATACACACACACAGTATATACACACACACACAGTATACACACAGTATACACACACACACAGTATACACACACAGTATATACACACACACAGTATATAGAAACACACACACACAGTATACACACACACACACTATACACACACACCCAGTATATACACACACACAGTACACACACACACATACACACAGTATACACACACACTATACACACACACACACTATACACACACACACAGTATATACACACACACACTCACACACAGTATACACACACACAGTATACACACGCTATACACACACACACAGTATACACACGCTATACACACACACACACTATACACACACAATACACACACACACTATACACACACACACACAGTATACACACACACAGTCACACAGTATACACACACACTATACACCCACACACAGTATATATACACACACAGTATACACACACACACACACACAGTATACACACACACAGTATACACACACAAAGACATCACACACACACACAATCACACACACTATACACACACACACACTACACACACACACTATACACACACAAACACAATCACACACACACACACTATAAACACACACACACACTATCCACACACACACACACTATACACACACACACTATACACACACACAAACTATACACACACACAAACTATACACACACACACACACACAATACACACACACTATATACACACACACACACTCACTATACACACACACACAGTATATACACACACACTGTATACACACACACAGACACACTATACACACAACCTCAATCACACACACACACACTCACTATAAACACACACACTATTCACACACACACACACACTATACACACACACACACAGTATACACACACACAGTCACACAGTATACACACACACTATACACCCACACACAGTATATATACACACACAGTATACACACACACACACAGTATACACACACACAGTATACACACACAAAGACATCACACACACACACAATCACACACACTATACACACACACACACTACACACACACACTATACACACACAAACACAATCACACACACACACACACACTATAAACACACACACACTATCCACACACACACACACTATACACACACACACTATACACACACACACACTATACACACACACCCAGTATATACACACACACAGTACACACACACACATACACACAGTATACACACACACACTATACACACACACACACTATACACACACACACAGTATATACACACACACACTCACACAGTATACACACACACAGTATACACACGCTATACACACACACACAGTATACACACGCTATACACACACTATACACACACAATACACACACACACTATACACACACACACACAGTATACACACACACAGTCACACAGTATACACACACACTATACACCCACACACAGTATATATACACACACAGTATACACACACACACACACACAGTATACACACACACAGTATACACACACAAAGACATCACACACACACACAATCACACACACTATACACACACACACACTACACACACACACTATACACACACAAACACAATCACACACACACACACACTATAAACACACACACACACTATCCACACACACACACACTATACACACACACACTATACACACACACAAACTATACACACACACACACTATACACACACACACACACACTATACACACACACTATATACACACACACACACTCACTATACACACACACACAGTATATACACACACACTGTATACACACACACAGACACACTATACACACAACCTCAATCACACACACACACACTCACTATAAACACACACACTATTCACACACACACACACTATTCACACACACACACAGTATACACACACACAGTCACACAGTATACACACACACTATACACCCACACACAGTATATATACACACACAGTATACACACACACACACACACAGTATACACACACACAGTATACACACACAAAGACATCACACACACACACAATCACACACACTATACACACACACACACTACACACACACACTATACACACACAAACACAATCACACACACACACACTATAAACACACACACACACTATCCACACACACACACACTATACACACACACACTATACACACACACAAACTATACACACACACACACTATACACACACACACACACTATACACACACACTATATACACACACACACACTCACTATACACACACACACAGTATATACACACACACTGTATACACACACACAGACACACTATACACACAACCTCAATCACACACACACACACTCACTATAAACACACACACTATTCACACACACACACACTATTCACACACACACACTATACACACACACACACTATACACACACACACACACTATAAACACACAGACTATACACACACACTATACACACACACACACACTATACATACACACACACACTATACACACACAATCACACACACTATACACACACACACTATACACACACACAAACACAATCACACACAGACTATAAACACACACACACACTATGCACACACACACACTATACACACACACTATATACACACACTATACACACACACACTCACTATACACACACACACAGTATATACACACACACTGTATACACACACACAGACACACTATACACACAACCTCAATCACACACACACACACTCACTATAAACACACACACACACACTATTCACACACACACACACTATACACACACACACACTATACACACACACACACTATAAACACACAGACTATACACACACACACACACACTATACACACGCACTATACACACACACATTCACGCACACATTATACACACACACACACTATACACACACACACACTACACACACACACACTATACACACACACACACTATACACACACACAATCTATACACACACACACACAAACTATATACACACACACTATACACACACACTATACACTATACACACACACTATACACACACAATCTATACACACACACACAAACTATATACACACACACTATACACACACACACACACACTATACACACACACACTATACACACACACAAACACAATCACACACACTACACACACACACACACAAACACTATACACACACACACACACTATAAACACACACACTATACACACACACACACACTCACTATACACACACACACTATACACACACACACACTATACACACACACTACACACACACACTATATACACACACACACTATACACACACACATACTATACACACTATACACACACACTATACACACACACACACACTATACACACACACACACAGTATACACACACACAGTATACACACTCACAAACACACACAGTATACACACACACAGTATACACACAGTATACACACATCACACAGTATACACACATTATACACACACACACACAGTATACACACACACACACAACCACAGTATACACACACAACCAGAATATACACACACACACACACAACCGCAGTATACATACACACCACAGTATACACACACACACACAAACCACAGTATACTCACACACACACACAGAACCACAGTATACACACACACACTGTATACACACACATACTATACACAAACACACTATACACACACATACTACACACACACTATACACACACACACACTATACACACACACACACTATACACTCACACACACACTATACACACACAATATACACACACACACTATACACATACACACACACTATACACACACACACACACACACTTTACACACACACACATTATACACACACTATACACACACACTATACACACACACACACTATACACACACACACACACTAAACACACACACACACTATACACACACACACATGCAGTGTACACACACACACAGTATACACACACACACAGTATACACACACACACTATATATACACACACACAAATATACACACACACAAATATACACACACACACAAATATACACACACACACACACTATACACACACACAGTATACACACACAGTCTACACACACATACACACAGTATACACACACACACACAGTATACACCCACACAGTATACACACACACACACAGTATACACACACACACACACAGTCTACACACAAACACACAGTATACACACACACACACACACAGTATACACACACACACACAGAGTATACACACACACAGTCTACACACTCAAACACACAGTATACACACACAGTATACACACACACACACTATACATACACACAATCTATACACACACACACAAACTATATACACACACACTATACACTATACACACACACTATGCACACGATACACACACACTATACACACACAGTATACACACACACACATTATACACACACAGTATACACACACACACACAGTATACACACACACAGTATACACACACACACAACTATACATACACACACACACACTATATACACACACACACTATACACACACGCACTATACACACACACAAACACAATCACACACACTATACACACACACACACAACACACACACTATACACACACACTATACACACACACACACTATACACACACACACACACTACACACACACACACTATACACACACACACACTATACACACACACACACTATACACACACTATACACACACACACACTATATACACACACACACTATACACACACACATACTATACACACACACATACTATACACACTATACACACACACACTATACACACACATACACACACACTACACACACACACACAACACACACACACTCACACACTATACACACACACAGTATACACACACACACACACAGTATACACACTCACAAACACACACAGTATACACACACACACAGTATACACACTTCACACAGTATACACACACAGTATACACACACACACAGTATACACACACACACACACAACCACAGTATACACACACACACAACCACAGTATACACACACACCACAGTATATAAACACACACAAACCACAGTATACTCACACACACACACAGAACCACAGTATACACACACACACAGTATACACACACACATACTATACACAAACACACTATACACACACATACTACACACACACACTATACACATACACACACACACTATACACACACACATACACACAGACACACTTTACGCACACACACACTATACACACACTATACACACACACTATACACACACACACACACATGCAGTATACACACACACAGTATACACACACACACTATATACACACACACAAATACACACACACAATACACACACACAGTATACACACACACAGTCTACACACACAAACGCACAGTATACACACACACAGTATACACACACAGTATACACACACACACAGTATACACACACACAGCATACACACACACACAGCATACACACACACACACAGTATATACACACACACAGTATACACACACACAGTCTACACACAAACACACAGTATACACACACAGTATACACACACACAGTCTACACACTCAAACACACAGTATACACACACACACACAGTATACACACACACAGTATACACACACACACAGTATACACACACACACAGCATACACACACACACACACAGTATACACACACACACAGTATACACACACACACAGTATACACACACACAGTATACACACACATACACACAGTATACACACACACACAGTATACACACACAGTATAGACACACACACACAGTATACACACACACACACAGTATATATACACACACACACAGTATACACACACACAGTATACACACACACACAGTATACACACACAGTATATACACACACACAGTATATAGAAACACACACACACAGTATACACACATACACACTATACACACACACCCAGTATATACACACACACAGTACACACACACACATACACACAGTATACACACACACACAGTATATACACACTCACACACAGTATACACACACACACAGTATACACACGCTATACACACAGTATACACACGCTATACACACACACACTATACACACACACAGTATACACACACACAGTATACACACACAGTCACACACAGTATACACACACACTATACACCCACACACAGTATATATACACACACAGTATACACACACACACAGTATACACACACACACAGCATACACACACACACACACAGTATACACACACACACAGTATACACACACACACAGTATACACACACACAGTATACACACACATACACACAGTATACACACACACACAGTATACACACACAGTATAGACACACACACACAGTATACACACACACACACAGTATATATACACACACACACAGTATACACACACACAGTATACACACACACACAGTATACACACACAGTATATACACACACACAGTATATAGAAACACACACACACAGTATACACACATACACACTATACACACTATACACACACACCCAGTATATACACACACACAGTACACACACACACATACACACAGTATACACACACACACAGTATATACACACTCACACACAGTATACACACACACACAGTATACACACGCTATACACACACAGTATACACACGCTATACACACACACACTATACACACACACAGTATACACACACACAGTATACACACACAGTCACACACAGTATACACACACACTATACACCCACACACAGTATATATACACACACAGTATACACACACACACACAGTATACACACACACAGTATACACACACAGTATACACACACAGAGTATACACACACACACACATCACACACACACACAATCACACACACTATACACACACACACACTACACACACACACTATACACACACAAACACAATCACACACACACACACACTATCCACACACACACACACTATACACACACACAAACTATACACACACTATACACACACACACTATATACACACACACTATACACACACACACACACACACAGTATACACACACACTGTATACACACACACAGACACACTATACACACAACCTCAATCACACACACACACTCACTATAAACACACACACTATACACACACACACACACTATTCACACACACACACACACACACACACTATAAACACACAGACTATACACACACACTATACACACACACACACACTATACACACACAATCACACACACTATACACACACACACTATACACACACACAAACACAATCACACAGACTATAAACACACACACACACTATACACACACACACACTATACACACACACACTATACACACACACACTATATACACACACACACACTATACACACACACACACTCACTAGACACACACACACACTATACACACACACACACTATACACACACACACTATACACACACACACTATATACACACACACACACTATACACACACACACACTCACTATACACACACACACAGTATATACACACACACTGTATACACACACACAGACACACTATACACACAACCTCAATCACACACACACACACTCACTATAAACACACACACTATACACACACACACACTATTCACACACACACACTATACACACACACACTATACACACACACACACATTATAAACACACAGACTATACACACACACACTATACACACACTATACACACACACACACATTCACGCACACATTATACACACACTATACACACACACACACTACACACACACACACTATACACTCACACACACTATACACACACACAATCTATACACACACAAACTATATACACACACACTATACACACACACTATACACTATACACACACACTATACACACACACACACACTATACACACACACACTATACACACACTATACACACACACACACATTCACGCACACATTATACACACACTATACACACACACACACTACACACACACACACTATACACTCACACACACTATACACACACACAATCTATACACACACACACAAACTATATACACACACACTATACACACACACTATACACTATACACACACACTATACACACACACACAAACTATATACACACACTATAAACACACACACACACTATACACACACACACACACACACAGTATACACACACACACTATACACACACACAAACACAATCACACACACTACACACACACACAAACACTATACACACACACAAACACAATCACACACACACACTATACACACACACACACACACACACTCACTATACACACACTATACACACACACTATATACACACACCCTATACACACACACACACACTATACACACACACACTCAGTATACACTCACAAACACACACAGTATACACACAGTATACACACATCACACAGTATACACACACAGTATACACACACACACAGTATACACACACACACACAACCACAGTATACACACACAACCAGAATATACACACACACACACACAACCACAGTATACATACACACCACAGTATACACACACACACACAAACCACAGTATACTCACACACACACACACACAGAACCACAGTATAGACACACACACTGTATACACACACACATACTATACACAAACACACTATACACACACATACTACACACACACACTATACACACACACACACACACACACACACTATACACTCACACACACACACTATACACATACACACACACTATACACACACACATACACACACACACACTTTACACACACACACATTATACACACACTATACACACACACTATACACACACACACACTATACACACACACACACTATACACACACTAAACACACACACACACTATACACACACACACATGCAGTATACACACACACACAGTATACACACACACACTATATACACACACACACTATACACACACACACACAAACACACACAAATATACACACACACACACACACACAATACACACACACAGTATACACACACACAGTCTACACACACATACACACAGTATACACACACACAGTATACACACACACACACAGTATACACACACACACAGTCTACACACAAACACACAGTTTACACACACACACACACACAGTATACACACACACAGTCTACACACTCAAACACACAGTATACACACACAGTATACACACACACAAACTATACATACACAATCTATACACACACACACAAACTATATACACACACACTATACACTATACACACACACTATGCACACGATACACACACACTATACACACACAGTATACACACACACACATTATACACACACACACAGTATACACACACACAGTATACACACACACAGTATACACACACACACACTATATACACACACACACTATACACACACGCACTATACACACACACAAACAATCACACACACTATACACACACACACAACACACACACACTATACACACACACACACACACACTATACACACACACACACACACACACTATACACACACACTATACACACACACACACTATACACACACACTATACACACACACACTATATACACACACACTATACACACACACATACTATACACACTATACACACACACACTATACACACATACACACACACTACACACACACACACAACACACACACACTCACAC
Source organism: Somniosus microcephalus (assembly GCF_052327205.1). Lineage (NCBI taxonomy): Eukaryota > Metazoa > Chordata > Chondrichthyes > Squaliformes > Somniosidae > Somniosus > Somniosus microcephalus. Next base: position 47,128,841 of record NC_140999.1, on the reverse strand, counting down.
ACTATACACACACACAGACAGTATACACACTCACAAACACACACAGTATACACACACACACAGTATACACACAGTATACACACATCACACAGTATACACACACAGTATACACACACACACACACAACCACAGTATACACACACATCCAGAATATACACACACACACCACAGTATACACACACACCACAGTATATAAACACACACAAACCACAGTATACTCACACACACACAACCACAGTATACACACACACAGTATACACACACACATACTATACACAAACACACTATACACACACACACATACACACACACTTTACACACACACACACTATACACACACTATACACACACACACACACATGCAGTATACACACACACACAGTATACACACACACACTATATACACACACACACTATACACACACACACACACAATACACACACACAGTATACACACACAGAGTCTACACACACAAACGCACAGTATACACACAGTATACACACACAGTATACACACACACACACAGCATACACACACACACAGCATACACACACACACAGTATATACACACACACAGAGTATACACACACACAGTCTACACACTCAAACACACAGTATACACACACACAGTATACACACACAGTATACACACACACACAGCATACACACACACACACAGTATACACACACACACAGTTTACACACACACACAGTATACACACACACAGTATACACACACAAAGAAACAGACAGTATACACACACACAAAGACAGTATACACACACACACAGTATACACACACAGTATAGACACACACACACAGTATACACACACACACACAGTATATATACACACACACAGTATACACACACACAGTATACACACAGTATACACACACACACAGTATACACACACAGTATATACACACACACAGTATATAGAAACACACACACACAGTATACACACACACACACTATACACACTATACACACACACCCAGTATATACACACACACAGTACACATACACACAGTATACACACACACTATACACACACACACACTATACACACACACACAGTATATACACACACACACTCACACACAGTATACACACACACACAGTATACACACGCTATACACACACACACAGTATACACACGCTATACACACACACACACTATACACACACACACACAGTATACACACACACTATACACCCACACACAGTATATATACACACACAGTATACGCACACAGTATACACTCACACAGTATACACACACACAGAGTATATACACACAGAGTATACACACACACACACTATACACACACACAATCACACACACTATACACACACACACACAAACACAATCACACACACACTATCCACACACACACTATACACACACACTATACACACACACACACTATATACACACACACACTATACACACTATACACACACACTATACACACACACACACAAACACACTATACACACACACACAAACACACTATACACACACACACACACTATACACACACACACACACTATACACACACACACTATACACACACACAACCAAGTATACACACACACACAACCAAGAATACACACACACAACCACAGTATACACAGAGTATACACACACAGACACACACAGTATACACACACACACACTATACACACACACACTATACACACACACACACACAATACACTCACAGTCTACACACACACACAGTCTACACACACACACAGTATACACACACACACAAACACAGTATACACACAGCATACACACACACACAGTATACACACACACAGTATACACACACACACAGTATACACACACACACAGTATACACACAGTATACACACACACAGTATACACACACAAACACACAGTATACACACAGTATATACACACACACTGTATATAGAAACACACACACACAGTATACACACATACACAGTATACACACACACACACTATCCACACACACACTACACACACACACACACACACTATACACACACACTATACACACACACACACAAACACACTATACACACACACACAAACACACTATACACACACACACACACTATACACACACACACACACTATACACACACACACTATACACACACACAACCAAGTATACACACAAACCAAGAATACACACACACAACCACAGTATACACACACAGAGTATACACACACACAGACACACACACTATACACACACACACTATACACACACACACTATACACACACACACACAATACACACTCACAGTCTACACACACACACACACACACAGTATACACACACACAAACACAGTATACACACAGCATACACACACACAGTATACACACACACACAGTATACACACACACACACAGTATACACACAGTATACACACACACAGTATACACACACAAACACACAGTATACACACAGTATATACACACACACTGTATATAGAAACACACACACACAGTATACACACATACACAGTATACACACACACACACTATATACACACACACACACACAGTATATACACACACACACCCAGTATATATACACACACACACACACACTATATATATACAGACACACAGTATACACACACAGAGTACACACACACACAGTATACACACTCACACACAGTATACACACACACAGTATACACACACACTATACACACACACATTATACACAGACACACACACAGTATATACACCCACACAGTATACACACACACACACTATACACACACAGTATACACACACACAGTATATACACACACACAGTATACACACACACACACTATACACACACAGTATACACACACACAGTATATACACACACACAGTATACACACACAGAGTACACACACACAGAGTGTACACACACACACACACACTACACACACACACACAACCTCAATCACACACACACACACACACTATTCACACACACACTCTATACACACACACACTATACACACACACACACTATACACACACACACTATAAACACACAGACTATACACACACACACACACACACTATACACACACTATACACACACACAAACACAATCACACACAGACTATAAACACACACACACACTATACACACACACACTATACACACACTCACACACTATACACACACACACTACACACACAAACACTATACACACACACACACACAAACTATATACACACACTATGCACACTATACACACACTATACACACACACACTATACACACACAGTATACACACACACACATTATACACACACACACAGTATACACACACACAGTATACACACACACAATACACACACACACTATATACACACACACACTATACACACACACAAACACAATCACACACACTACACACACACACTATACACACACAAACACAATCACACACACACACACACACTATAAACACACACACACTATCCACACACACACACACTATACACACACACACTATACACACACACACTATATACACACACACTATACACACACACACACACTCACTATACACACACACACGGTATATACACACACACTGTATACACACACACAGACACACTATACACACAACCTCAATCACACACACACTCACTATAAACACACACACTATACACACACACACTATTCACACACACACACACTATACACACACACACACTATACACACACAGAATATACACACACACTATACACACACACACTATACATACACACACACACACACACTATACACACACAATCACACACACTATACACACACAAACACAATCACACACAGACTATAAACACACACACACACTATACACACACACACTATACACACACACACTATATACACACACACACACTATACACACACACACAGTATATACACACACACTGTATACACACACACATACACACTATACACACAACCTCAATCACACACACACACACTCACTATAAACACACACACTATACACACACACACACTATTCACACACACACACTATACACACACACACACTATACACACACACACACACACACTATAAACACACAGACTATACACACACTATACACACACACACACACTATACACACACAATCACACACACTATACACATACACACTATACACACACACAGACTATAAACACACACACACACTATACACACACACACTATACACACACACACATTCACGCACATTATACACACACACACTATACACACACACACACTACACACACACACAATCTATACACACACACAAACTATATACACACACTATACACACACACTATACACTATACACACACACTATACACACACACACTATACACACACAATCTATACACACACACACAAACTATATACACACACACTATACACACACACAGTATACACACACACACAGTATACACACACACACACTATACACACACACTATACACACACACACTATACACACACACAAACACAATCACACACACTACACACACACACACACAAACACTATACACACACACACAAACACTATACACACACAAACACAATCACACACACACACACTATAAACACACACACTATACACACACACACACGCTATACACACACACACACACACTCACTATACACACACACACACTATACACACACACTACACACACACACTATATACACACACACACTATACACACACACATACTATACACACTATACACCCACTATACACACAAACTATACACACACACACACACTATACACACACACAGTATACACACTCACAAACACACACAGTATACACACACACAGTATACACACAGTATACACACACAGTATACACACACACACACAGTATACACACACACACAACCACAGTATACACACACAACCAGAATATACACACACAACCAGAATATACACACACACACACACAACCACAGTATACATACACACCACAGTATACACACACACACAAACCACAGTATACTCACACACACACACACACAGAACCACAGTATACACACACACACTGTATACACACACACATACTATACACAAACACACTATACACACACATACTACACACACACACTATACACACACACACACACTATACACACACACACACACTATACACTCACACACACACACTATACACACACAATATACACACACACACTATACACATACACACACACTATACACACACACACTTTACACACACTATACACACACACAAACTATACACACACACACACACACTAAACACACACACACACACTATACACACACACACATGCAGTATACACACACACACAGTATACACACACACACTATATACACACACACACTATACACACACACAAATATACACACACCCACAAATATACACACACACACACACAATACACACACACAGTATACACACACAGTCTACACACACATACACACAGTATACACACACACACACACAGTATACACCCACACAGTTACACACACACAGTATACACACACACAGTATACACACACACACAGTCTACACACAAACACACAGTATACACACACACACACACAGTATACACACACACAGTCTACACACTCAAACACACAGTATACACACACAGTATACACACACACACACTATACATACACACAATCTATACACACACACAAACTATATACACACACACTATACACTATACACACACACTATGCACACAATACACACAAACTATACACACAGTATACACACACACACATTATACACACACAGTATACACACACACACACAGTATACACACACAGACACTATACATACACACACACACACTATATACACACACACACTATACACACACGCACTATACACACACAAACACAATCACACACACTATACACACACACACACACTACACACACACACACTATACACACACACACACTATACACACACACACACTATACACACACACACACACACTATACACACGCACACACTATACACACACACACACTATACACACACACTATACCCACACACACTATATACACACACACACACTATACACACACACATACTATACACACTATACACACACACACTTTACACACACATACACACACACTACACACACACACACAACACACACACACTCACACACTATACACACACACAGTATACACACACACAGTATACACACTCACAAACACACACAGTATACACACACACACACAGTATACACACAGTATACACACATCACACAGTATACACACACAGTATACACACACACACAGTATACACACACACACACAACCACAGTATACACACACATCCAGAATATACACACACACACAACCACAGTATACACACACACCAGTATATAAACACACACAAACCACAGTATACTCACACACACACACAGAACCACAGTATACACACACACAGTATACACACACACATACTATACACAAACACACTATACACACACATACTACACACACACTATACACATACACACACACACTATACACACACACATACACACACACTTTACACACACACACACTATACACACACTATACACACACACTATACACACACACTATACACACACACACATGCAGTATACACACACACACAGTATACACACACACTATATACACACACACTATACACACACACACAAATATACACACACAGTATACACACACAGTCTACACACACAAACGCACAGTATACACACGCACACACAGTATACACACACAGTATACATACACACACAGTATACACACACACACAGCATACACACACACACAGCATACACACACACACAGTATACACACACACAGTATACACACATGCAGTCTACACACAAACACACAGTATACACACACACACACAGTATACACACACACACAGAGTATACACACACACAGTCTACACACTCAAACACACAGTATACACACACACACAGTATACACACACACAGTATACACACACACAGCTTACACACACACAGTATACACACACACACAGTATACACACACACACAGTATACACACACAGTATACACACACATACACACAGACAGTATACACACACACACAAAGACGGTATACACACACACACAGTATACACACACAGTATAGACACACACACACAGTATACACACACACACACAGTATATACACACACAGTATACACACAGTATACACACACACACTATACACACACACACAGTATACACACACAGTATATACACACACACAGTATATAGAAACACACACACACTGTATACACACATACACAGTACACACACACACTATACACACACACACCCAGTATATACACACACACACCCAGTATATACACACAAACACACAGTATATATACACACACACAGTACACACACACACTATACACACACACACTATACACACACACAGTATATACACACACACACACTATACACACACAGTATACACACACACATTATACACACACACACAGTATACACACACACACACACAGTATACACACACACAACCACAGTATACACACACACACAGCCACAGTATACACACACACACAACCACAGTATACACACACTCATTATACACACACACATGCAGTATACACACACACACAGTATACACACACACAGTATACACACACACACAACCAAGTATACATACACACACACACAACCACAGTACACACACACACACACACACACAACCACAGTACACACACACACAGTATACAGACACAATATACACACACACACTATATATACACACGCTCAGACACACACACTCAACACACACACAGTATACACACACACAGTATACACACACAGTATACACACAGACAAAGTATACACACACAGCATACACAGTATACACACACAGTATACACACACACTATAAACCCACACACAGTATATATACACACACACAGTATACACACACACACACAAACCACAGTATACTCACACACACAAACAGAACCACAGTATACACACACACACTCAGTACACACACACAGTATACACACACACACTATACACACACACACAATACATACACGCACACACACTATATACACACACACAAACACTACACAGACACACACACTATACACACACACACTATACACACACACACACAAACTATACACACACTATACACACACACACTATATACACACACACACTATACACACACACACACTATACACACACACTCGATACACACACACTGCACACACACACAACACACACTATACACACAATATGCACACACACACACAGTATACACACACACACACAAACCACAGTATACTCACACACAAACAGAACCACAGTATACACACACACACTCAGTACACACACACAGTATACACACTATACACACACACACACACTATACACACACACATACACACACACACACAGTATACACACACACACACACACAACCACAGTATACACACACACCACAGTATACACACACACACACAAACCACAGTATACTCACACACACAAACAGAACCACAGTATACACACACACACTCAGTACACACACACAGTATACACACACACACACTATACACACACACTGTACACACACACATACACACACTATACACACACACACACACTATACACACACACGCACTATACACACACACACAACCAAGTATACACACACACACATCCGCAGTATACACACACACACACAGTATACATACACACACACTATACACACACACACACTATACACACACACACACAAATATACACACACAATACACACACACAGTATACACACACACAGTCTACACACACACACACAGTATACACACACAGTATACACACACACAATATACACACACACAGTATATACACTATACACACATACACAATCACACACACACACTATACACACTATACACACACACTATACACACACACACCATACACACACTATACACACACACACACACAGTATATATACACACACACACAATATACACACACACACTATACAGACACACACACACACACGCTATACACACACACACAGTATACACACACACAGTATATACACTATACACACACATACACAATCACACACACACACTATACACACACACTCACACCCACACACACTATACACACACACACTATACACACACTATACACTATACACACACTATACACACTATACACACACACAGTATACACACACAGTAAACCCACACACACACAGTATACACACACTCACACATACACAGACACACACAGTATACACACACACAGTACACACACACATTATACACACACAGTATACACACACACACAGTATACACACACACACACAGTATACACACACACACACAGTATACACACACACAGTATACACACACACAGTATACACACACACACACACAGTATACACACACACACAGTATATACACAGTATACACACACACAGTATATACACACACACATACAGTATACACACACAGTATACACACACACACAGTATACACACACACACACAGTATACACACACACACACTATACACACACACACACTATACACACACACACTACACACACACACTATACACACACACACTACACACTATACACACACACCCAAACACAGACTATACACACACACACACACTATACACACACACACACTATACACACACACACTACACACACACACTACACACACACACACTACACACTATACACACACACCCAAACACAGACTATACACACACACACACACTATACACACACACACTGTACACACACACTATACACACACAAACACACACTATACACACACACTATACACACACACACACTACACACACACAGTATACACACAGACACTACACACACACACAGTATACACACACACACTATATAAACACACACACTACACACACAGTATATAGACACACACTATATACACACACACTATATATACACACACACACTATACACGCAAACACACAGTATATACACACACACTATACACACACAAACACACACACACACTATACACACACACTATACACTCACCCACTATAATCACACACACACTATACACTCACACACACACTATACACATGTACACACACTACACATATACACACACTTCACACACACACTATACACACACGCGCACTATATACACACACACTATACGCACACACACCATACATGCACACACAGTATATACACACACACAATACACGCACACACACTATACACGCACACACACTATACATACACACACTATACACACTTTACACACACACACTATACACACACTATACACATACACACACACTATACACATACACACACTATACACACACACACACTATACACACACAACTATACACACACACACACTATACACACACACACTATACACACACACACACACACTATACACACACACACGCACACACACACACTATACACACACACACTATACACACACACACATTATAAACAGACACACTATACACACTCACACACTATACACACACACACACTATACACACACGATACACACACTATACAGACACACACTATGCACACACACACACTATACACACTCACACTATACACACATGCTATACACACACACAACTATACACACACACAGTACACACACTATACACACACACACTACACACACACACACACACTATACACACACACACACAGTATATACACACACACACACGCTATACACACACACACACACTATACACACACACAGTATATATACACACACAGTATACACACACACAGTATATACACTATACACACACATACACAATCACACACACACACTATACACACTACACACACACACACACCATACACACACTATACACACACACACACAATATACACACACACACTATACAGACACACACACACACACGCTATACACACACACACACTATACACACACACAGTATATATACACACACACAGTATACACACACACACAGTATATACACTATACACACACATACACAATCACACACACACACTATACACACACACTCACACCATACACACACTATACACACACACACTATACACACACACTATACACACACACTATACACTATACACACACACTATACACACTATACACACACACACAGAATACACACACAGTAAACCCACACACACACACATTATACACACACAGTATACACACACACACAGTTTACACACACACACAGTATACACACACACACACACACAGTATACACACACACACAGTATACACACACAGTATACACACACACACTATGCACACACACACAGTATACACACACACACTATACACACACACACTATACACTATACACACACACTATACACACTATACACACACACACAGTATACACACACAGTAAACCCACACACACACACATTATACACACACACACACACAGTTTACACACACACACAGTATACACACACACACACAGTATACACACACACACAGTATACACACACACACAGTATACACACACACACTATGCACACACACACAGTATACACACACACACTATACACACACTATACACACACACACACACTACACACACACACACTATACACACACACAAACACAGACTATACACGCACACACACACTATACACACACACACTGTACACACACACTATACACACACAAACACACACTATACACACACAGTATACACACAGACACTACACACACACACAGTATACACACACACACTATATAAACACACACACACTGCACACAGTATATAGACACACACTATATACACACGCACTATATATATACACATACACTATACACACAAACACACACACTATACACACACACAGTATATACACACACACTATATACACACACATACAATACACACACACACACACTATACACACACACTATACACTCACCCACTATAATCACACACACTATACACTCACACACACACATACTATACACACACACACTACACACACGTACACACACATACACACTATACATATACACACACTTCACACACACACTATACACACACACGCACTATATACACACACACTATACGCACACACACTATACACGCACACACAGTATATACACACACACAATACACGCACACACACTATACACGCACACACACTATACACGCACACACAGTATATACACACACACAATACATGCACACACACTATACACGCACACACACTATACACACACACTCTATACACACTTTACACACACACACTATACACACTTTACACACACACTATACACATACACACACACTCACTATACACACACACACTACACACACACACTATACACACACACACACTATACACACACACACACTATACACACACACACACACACTATACACACACACACACTATACACACACACACTATACACACACACACACTATACACACACACACACACACTATACACACACACACTATACACACACACACGCACTATACACACACACACTATACACACACACACATTATAAACAGACACACTATACACACTCACACACTATACACACACACACACACACTATACACACACGATACACACACTATACAGACACACACTATGCACACACACACTATACACACTCACACTATACACACACGCTATACACACACACAACTATACACACACACACAGTACACACCCTATACACACACACACACACTATACACACACACATGCACTATACACACACACACAATACACTCACCCACTATAATCACACACACTATACACACGCACACACGCTACACACACATACACACTATACACATACACACACTTCACACACACACTATACACACACACACACTATATACACACACTATACACACACACTATACACGCACACACAGTATATACACTCACACTATACACACACACACACTATACACGCACACACACTATACACGCACACACACTATACACACACACTATACACACTATACACACACACACACAATACACACACACACACTATACACACACACACTATACACACACACACACACTATACACACACACACACACTATACACACACACACACTTTACACACACACACACACTTTACACACACACACACATTATACACACACACACTTTACACACACACACTATACACACACACACTATACACACACACTATACACACACACACACTATACACACACACTATACACACACACACACTATACACACACTATACACACACACACTATACACACACTATACACACTCTATACACACCCACTATACACACACACACACTATACACACACACACTATACACACACACAAACACACACTGTACACACACACACTGTACACACACACTATACACACACAAACACACACTATACACACACAGTATACACACAGACACTACACACACACACAGTATACACACACACACTATATAAACACACACACACTACACACAGTATATAGACACACACTATATACACATGCACTATATATATACACATACACTATACACACAAACACACACACTATACACACACAGTATATACACACACACTATATACACACACATACAATACACACACACACATACTATACACACACACTACACACACGTACACACACATACACACTATACACACACTTCACACACACACTATACACACACACGCACTATATACACACACACTATACGCACACACACTATACACGCACACACAGTATATACACACACACAATACACGCACACACACTATACACGCACACACACTATACACGCACACACAGTATATACACACACACAATACATGCACACACACTATACACGCACACACACTATACACACACACTCTATACACACTTTACACACACACACTATACACACTTTACACACACACTATACACATACACACACACACACTATACACACACACACTACACACACACACACACTATACACACACTATACACACACACACACACACACACACTACACACACTATACACACACACACACTATACACACACACACTATACACACACACACACTATACACACACACACGCACTATACACACACACACTATACACACACACATTATAAACAGACACTATACACACTCACACACTATACACACACACACACTATACACACACGATACACACACTATACAGACACACACTATGCACACACACACACTATACACACTCACACTATACACACACGCTATACACACACACAACTATACACACACACACAGTACACACCCTATACACACACACACACACACTATACACACACACATGCACTATACACACACACACAATACACTCACCCACTATAATCACACACACTATACACACACACACACGCTACACACACATACACACTATACACATACACACACTTCACACACACACTATACACACACACACACTATATACACACACACACTATACACGCACACACAGTATATACACTCACACTATACACACACACACACTATACACGCACACACACTATACACGCACACACACTATACACACTATACACACACACACACAATACACACACACACTATACACACACACACTATACACACACACACACTATACACACACACACACACACTTTACACACACACACACATTATACACACACACACTTTACACACACACACTATACACACACACACTATACACACACTATACACACACACACTATACACACACACTATACACACACACACTATACACACACACACACTATACACACACTATACACACACACACTATACACACACTATACACACCCACTATACACACACACACTATACACACACACACTATACACACACACACACTATACACACACACACAAACACACACACACTATACACACAAACACACACTATACACACACAGTATACACACACACAGTATACACACAGCATACACACACAGTATACACACACACTATATAAACACACACACACACTATACATACACACACTATACACACACAAACACACACACTATACACACACACTATACACACACACACATACACACACACACTATACACACACACACACTATATACACACACACTATACACACACACTATACACGCACACACAGTATATACACACACACACTATACACACACACACACACTATAAACGCACACACACTATACACACACACTATACACACAACCACACACTACACACACACACACACACACTATACACACACACAGACTATACACACACACACACTATACACACACTCACACACACACACACACTATGCATACACACACACACACACTATACACACACTATACACACACACTATACAGACACACACACTATACACACACTCAGTATACACAGACACTCACACTCACACTATACACACACACTCGCACTATTCACACACACTATACACACACACACACAGTATATACACACACTATACACACACACTATAAACGCACACACACTACACACACACTATACACACACACACACTATACACACACACACACACACAAACTATACACACACACACACACTATACACACACACTATGCACACACTCAGTATACACAGACACTCACACTCACACTATACACACACACTCGCACTATACACACACACTCGCACTATACACACACACACTATACACACACACACACACTATATACACACACAAACACAGACTATACACACAAACACAGACTATACACACACTATACACACACAAACACACACTATACACACACACACAACACACACACACTCAGTATACACACACAGTGTACACACACACACTATATACACACACACACACACACACACACACAATATACACACACACTATACGCACACACACTCACTATACACACACTATGCACACACACACACTATACACTCACACTATACACACACGCTATACACACACAAACTATACACACACACACTATACACACTATACACACACACTATACACACACTCACTATACACAGACACTCACACTCACACTATACACACACACTCACACTATACACACACACTCGCACTATACACACACACACTATACACACACTATGCACACACACACACTATACACACTCACACTATACACGCACGCTATACACACACACACACTATACACACACACACTATACACACACACACACTATACACACACACACACTTAACACACACACACACTATACACACACAAACACACACACACTATACACACACACACTATACACACACAAACACACACTATACACACACACAGTATACACACACACACTATACACACAGTATACACACACACACACTACACACACACTATACACACTCACAGTGTACACACACACACAGTATACACCCACACACATACACACATTATACACAGACACACTCACACACAGTATACACACACACACAGTATATTCACACACACACTCCACACAATACACACACACACTATACACACACACACACACACAATACATACACACACACTACACACACACACTACACACACACATACACACTATATAAACACACACACTATACACACACACTCTATACACACACACTATACACACACACACTATACACACACACAGAGTATACACACACACACAGTATACACACACAGTATACACACACACAGTGTACACACACACACAGTATACACACAGTATACACACACAGTGTACACACACACACACACACTATACACACACACAGTATACACACACACACACTCTATATACACACACACACAATACACACACACGATACACACACACACAAACTATACACACACACACACACAATATACACACACACACTATATACACACATACACTATACACACACACACTATACATACACACACACACAAACTATACACACACGCACATACACTATACACACACACACTATACACACACACACACTATACACACACTCACACACACTATACACACACGCACATACACTATACACACACACACTATACACGCACACACACTATACACACACATACACTATACACTCACATACACTATACACACACACACGCACTATACACACACACACACTATACATACACACACACACTATACACACACACATACACTATACACACACACACTAACACTATACACACACACACACACACACACTATAAGCACACACACACACTATACACACACATACACTCACACTATACACACACACACGCACTATACACACCACACTATACATACACACACACATATACATACAGACACACACTATACACACACACACATACACACACACACTATACACACACACACTATACATCACACACACACACACACAATATACACACACACACTATACACACACACACACTATACACACACACACTATACACACACACACTATACACACACACACAATACACACACACTACACACACACTACACACAGACACACTATACACACACAAACACAGGCTATACACACACAAACACAGACTATACACACACACTATACACACACGATACACACACTATACAGACACACACTATGCACACACACTATACACACTCACACTATACACACACGCTATACACACACACTATACACACACACACAATACACACACTACACACACACACTATACACACACACACACAATACACACACACACACACACTATACACACACACTATACACACACACACACTATACACACACACACTATACACACACACACTATACACACACACACACACAAACACAGACTATACGCACACACACTATACACACACTATACACACACAAACACACACTATACACACACATTATACATACACAGTATACACACAGACACTACACACACACAGTATACACACAGCATACACACACACACTATATAAACACACACACACTGCACACACACACACAGTATATAGTCACACACAATGCACACACACACTATACACACACACACAGTATACACACACACAGTCACACAGTATACACACACACTATACACCCACACACAGTATATATACACACACAGTATACACACACACACACACACAGTATACACACACACAGTATACACACACAAAGACATCACACACACACACAATCACACACACTATACACACACACACTATACACACACACTATACACACACACACACTATACACACACACACTATACACACACACACTATACACACACACACACACACACAAACACAGACTATACGCACACACACTATACACACACTATACACACACAAACACACACTATACACACACATTATACATACACAGTATACACACAGACACTACACACACACAGTATACACACAGCATACACACACACACTATATAAACACACACACACTGCACACACACACACAGTATATAGTCACACACAATACACACACACACTATACACACACACACACAGTATACACACACACAGTCACACAGTATACACACACACTATACACCCACACACAGTATATATACACACACAGTATACACACACACACACAGTATACACACACAGTATACACACACAAAGACATCACACACACACACAATCACACACACTATACACACACACACACTACACACACACACTATACACACAAACACACACACTATACACACACACACTATATACACACACACTATATATACACACACACACAATACACACACACACACTATACACTCACCCACTATAATCACACACACACTATACACTCACACACACACACTACACACACATACACACACACACTATACACACACACACACACTATACTTACACACACAGTATATACACACACACACTATACACACACACACACTATACATACACACACACACTATACACACACACACTATACACACACACACATTATGCACACACACACACACACACACAATACACACACACACTTTACACACACACACACACTTTACACACACACACACTATACACACATACACTATACACACACACACTATACACACACACACACTATACACACACACACACTATACACACACACACTATACACACACACACTATACACACACACTATACACACACACAAGCACAGACTATACACACACACACGCTATACACACACACAAACACACACTATACACACACTATACACACACACAGTATACACACACAGTATACACACAGACACACTACACACACACAGTATACACACAGACACACTACACACACACAGTATACACACAGCATACACACACAGTATACACACACACACACTATATAAACACACGCACTACACACACACACAGTATATAGACACACACTATATACACACGCACTATATATACACACACTATACACACACAAACACACACACACACTCACTATACACTCACCCACTATAATCACACACACACACACTATACACACACACTATACATGCACACACAGTATATACACACACACTATACACGCACACACACTATACACACACACACTATACACACACACTCTATACACACACACACACTATACACACATACACTATACGCACACACACACACTATACACACACACTATACACGCACACACAGTATATACACACACAATATACACGCACACACACTACACACACACATACATACACTATATACACACACACACACTATACACACACACACACTACACACACACACACTATACACACACACACTATACACACACACACTCTACACACACACACAGTATACACACACACAGTATACACACAGTATACACACACACAGTGTACACACACACACACACAGTATACACACAGTATACACACACACATTGTACACACACACACACTATACACACACACAGTATACACACACACTCTATATACACACACACACAATACACACACACACACAAACTATACACACACACACACACTATACACACACACACTATACACACACACACTATACACACACATACACTATACACACACACTATACACACACACTATACACACACACACTACACACAAACACACAGACTATACATAACACACACACACTATACATACACACACACACACACTATACACACACATACTATACACACACACACACTATACACACACACACACTATACACACACACACACTATATACACACACACTATACACACACACACACACTATACACACACACACACACACACACACTATACACACACACACATACACTATACACACACACACTATACACACACACACACTATACATACACACACACACTATACACACACACACTATACACACACATACACTATACACACACACTATACACACACACTATACACACACACACTACACACAAACACACAGACTATACATAACACACACACACTATACATACACACACACACACACTATACACACACATACTATACACACACACACACTATACACACACACACACTATACACACACACACACTATATACACACACACTATACACACACACACACACTATACACACACACACACACACACACACTATACACACACACACATACACTATACACACACACACTATACACACACACACACTATACACACACACACTATACATACACACACACACTATACACACACACTACACACACTATACACACACATACACTATACACACACACACTAACACTATACACACACACACACACACACTATAAGCACACACACACACTATACACACACATACACTATACACTCACACTATACACACACATGCACTATACACACCACACTATACATACACACACACATATACATACAGACACACACTATACACACACACTATACATACACACACACTATACACACACACACACACACTATACACACACACACACTATACACACACACACTATACACACACACACTATACACACACACTATACACACAGACACACTATACACACTCACACACTATACACACACACACACACTATATACACACACACACACTATAGACATACACACACACACTATATACACACACACACAATACACACACACTCTACAGACACACACACTACACACACTCACACTATTCCCACAAACACACACACAGACTCTACACACACACACACACAGTATACACACACACTACACACACTATACACACACACTATACACACACACACACACTACACACACACACAGTATACACACACACACACTATACACACACACACAATATACATACACACACCATACACACACTATACACACACACACACTATACGCACACGATACACACACTATACAGACACACACTATGCACACACACACACTATACACACTCACACGATACACACACACAAACTATACACACACACACACTATACACACTCACTATACACAGACACTCACACTATACACACACACACAATACACACACACACTATACACACACACTGTACACAGACACACACTATACACGCACAAATACACACTATACACACACAGTATACACACACACTATACACACACAGTATACACATACACACTACACACACACACACAGTATATACACATGCACTATACACACACACTATACACACACACACACTATACATACACACAGTATATACATACACACTATATACACATGCACTATACACACACACAATACATACACACACACTATACATACACACACACACCCACTAGACACACACACCCACTAGACACACACACACACTATACACACACACACACACACTATACACACACACACACACACACACTATACACACACACACACTATACACACACACAACTATACACACACACACACACACAGTACACACACACACACTATATACACACACACACTATATACACACACACTACACACACACAGCATATACACACACACTATATACACATGCACTATATACACACACACACTATACACACAAGCACACACACTATACACACACACACACTATACACAAACACACACACTATACATACATACACACACACTATACATGCACACACACACTATACACACACACACTATACACACACACACTATACACACACACACTATACACACACACACAATACATAACACACACACACACACAATACATAACACACACACACACAATACATAACACACACACAAATACATAACACACACACTATACATACACACACATACACACTATACACATACACAAACACACACACTAAACACACACACACTATATACACACACTATACACGCACACACAGTATATACACACACACACTATACATACACAATATACACACACACACTATACACACACACACACTATACATGCACACACTATACCGACTATACACACACACACTATACACACACACACACAACACACACACAAACACACACACACACACTACACACACACTATACACACACACTATATACACACACACACTATACACGCACACAGACTATACACGCACACACAGTATATATACACACACACTATACACACACACTATACACACACACACTATACACACGCACACACACACACTATACACGCACACACACTATACACACACACACTATAAACACACGATACACACACTATACACACACGCTATACACACACACACACTACACACATACACATACACACACTACACACACTATACACACACACACTATACGCACACTATACACACACACAGTATATACGCACACACTACACACACACACACACACACACACTATACACACACACACACACTATACACACACTATACACACACACGATACACACACTATACAGACACACACTATGCACACACACACTATACACACACTCACACTATACACACAC
Organism: Somniosus microcephalus; assembly: GCF_052327205.1. Taxonomy (NCBI): domain Eukaryota; kingdom Metazoa; phylum Chordata; class Chondrichthyes; order Squaliformes; family Somniosidae; genus Somniosus; species Somniosus microcephalus. The sequence continues at coordinate 47,105,686 of NC_140999.1, read as the reverse complement.
ACTACACACACACAAACTATACACACACACTATACACACACACACACACAAATAAACACACTATACACACACACACACTATACACACACACTCACTATATACACACACACACAGCATACACACATGCACACTATACACACACACAGTATACATACACACACAGTATACACACACACAGAGACTACACACACACACTACACACACAGTATACAAACACAGTATACACACACACAGTATAATACAGACACATACACACAGCATACCCACACACTATACACAAACACATGCTATACACACACACACTATACACACACACACAGACTATACACACACACAATACACACACACTATACACACTCACACACAGTATACACACACACACAGTATAATAGACATTCACACACAGTATACACACACGCACACACACACACACACTATACACACACACACAGTACACACACACTATACACACTATACACACACACACACTAACACTATACTCACACACACACACTATACACACACACACTATACACACAGTATAATAGACACACACGCGCGCACACACACAGTACACACACAGTACACACACACACACAGTATACACACACAGTATACACACACACACAGTATACACACAGTATATACACACACACAGTATAATAGACACACACACACACAGTATACACAAACACACACACTATACACACACACACACACACACTATATACACACACACACACTGTATACACACACACACGGTATACACACACACGGTATACACACGCACATACACACAGTATACACACACACACAGTATACACACACACACACACAGTATACACACGCACAGTATACAGACACAGGATACACACTCACAGTATACACACACACAGTATACACACACAGTATACTCACACAGTAAACACACACACTATACACACACACACTATACACACTATACACACACACAGTATACACACACACTATACACACACTACACACACACAGTATACACACACACACACTATATACACACACACACACACTGTATACACACACACACGGTATACACACACACACGGTATACACACGCACATACACACAGTATACACACGCACAGTATACAGACACAGGATACACACTCACAGTATACACACACACACAGTATACACACACAGTATACTCACACAGTAAACACACACACTATACACACACACACTATACACACACACACTATAGACACACACACACACTATACACACACAGTATACACATACACAAACACACACACACACAATACACACACACTATACACACACACACTATACACACAAACATTATACACACACACACACACACTATACACACACACACTATACTCATACACACACACTACACATACACACTATACACACACACACACACTATACACACACACTATACACACACACTATACACACACACTATACACACACTATATACACACACTATACACACACACACACTATACAGACACACACACACTATACACACACACTATACACACACAGACGCTATACACACACACATACACTATATACACACACTCACACACACTATACACACACACGCACTATACACACACACTATACATACACAGTATACACACACTATACACATACAGTATACACACACACTGCACACACAGTATACACACAGACACACTACACACACACAGTATACACACACACACAGTATACACACACTATACACACACACACTAACACTATACACACACACACTACACACACACTCACTATACACACACACACTATACACACACTCACTATACACACACTCACACTATACACACACACTATACACACACAATACACACACACACACACTATACACACACACACGATACACACACACTGTACACAGACACACACTATACACGCACAAATACACACTATACACACACAGTATACACACACACTACACACAGTATACACACACAGACACACTACACACACACAGTATACACACACTGCATACACACACACACTACACACACACAGTATATACACACACACCATATACACATGCACTATACACACACACATACGCACACACTATACATACACACACTATACATACACACACACACTATACATACACACACACACCCACTAGACACACACACCCACTAGACACACACACACTATACACACACACACACACACTATACACACACACACACATACTATACGCACAGACACACTATACACACACACACACTATACACACACACACAACTATACACACACACACACACACAGTATACACACACTATATACACACACACTACACACACACAGCATATGCACACACACTATATACACATGCACTATATACACACACACACTATACACACAAGCACACACACTATACACACACACACACTATACACACACACAATACATACATACACACACACAGTATATACACACACACACACTATACACACACACACTATACACACACACACACAATACATAACACACAAACAATACATAACACACACACACACAATACATAACACACACACTATACATACACACACATACACACTATACACATACACAAACACACACACACACTAAACACACACACACTATACACACACACTATATACATGCACACACAGTATATACACACACACACACTATACATACACAATATACACACACACACACTATACACACACACACACACACTATACACGCACACACACTATACACACACACTATAGACACACACACTATACACACTATACACACACACACTATACACACACACACACACACTATACACACACACACACCATACACACACACACTATACACACACACACACATACATACACACACACTATACACACACACACACTACACACACACTATACACACACGCACACACACTATACACGCACACAGACTACACACAGTATATACACACACACACGATACACACACTATACACACACACACTATACACACGCACACACGCACACTATACACGCACACACACTATACACACACACACAATACACACACACTATACACACACGATACACACACTATACAGACACACTATGCACACACACACTATACACACTCACACTATACACACACGCTATGCACACATACACACAATACACACACTATACACACACACACTCACTATACACACACACACTATACACACACTCACTATACACAGACACTCACACTATACACACACACACACTATACACACACACACACACTATACAGACACACACACACTATACACACACACACACACTATACACACACACACTATACACACACTATACACACAGACACAGTACACACACACACATTATACACACACACACAGTATACACACAGTATACAACCACAGTATACACACACACACTCACACTACACACACAGTATATACACACACACTATATACACACGCACTATATATACACACACAAACACACTATACACACACACTCACTATACACACACACACACAGCATACACACATGCACACTATACACACACACAGTATACATACACACACAGTATACACACACACAGAGACTACACACACACTACACACACAGTATACAAACACAGTATACACACACACAGTATAATACAGACACATACACGCAGCATACCCACACACTATACACAAACACATGCTATACACACACACACTATACACACACACACAGACTATACACACACACAATACACACACACTATACACACTCACACACAGTATACACACACACACAGTATAATAGACATTCACACACAGTATACACACACGCACACACACACACACACTATACACACACACACAGTACACACACACTATACACACTATACACACACACACACTAACACTATACTCACACACACACACTATACACACACACACTATACACACAGTATAATAGACACACACGCGCGCACACACACAGTACACACACACAGTACACACACACAGTATACACACACACACAGTATACACACACAGTATACACACACACACAGTATACACACAGTATATACACACACACAGTATAATAGACACACACACACACAGTATACACAAACACACACACTATACACACACACACACACACACACACTATATACACACACACACACACTGTATACACACACACACGGTATACACACACACGGTATACACACGCACATACACACAGTATACACACACACACAGTATACACACACACACACAGTATACACACGCACAGTATACAGACACAGGATACACACTCACAGTATACACACACACAGTATACACACACAGTATACTCACACAGTAAACACACACACTATACACACACACACTATACACACTATACACACACACAGTATACACACACACAGACTATACACACACACACTATACACACACTATACACACACACAGTATACACACACACACACTGTATACACACACACACGGTATACACACACACACGGTATACACACGCACATACACACAGTATACACACGCACAGTATACAGACACAGGATACACACTCACAGTATACACACACACACAGTATACACACACAGTATACTCACACAGTAAACACACACACTATACACACACACACTATACACACACACACTATAGACACACACACACACTATACACACACAGTATACACATACACAAACACACACACACACAATACACACACACTATACACACACACACTATACACACAAACATTATACACACACACACACACACTATACACACACACACTATACTCATACACACACACTACACATACACACTATACACACACACACACACTATACACACACACTATACACACACACTATACACACACACTATACACACACTATATACACACACACTATACACACACACACACTATACAGACACACACACACTATACACACACACTATACACACACACTATATACACACACACTATACACACACACACACTATACAGACACACACACACTATACACACACACTATACACACACAGACGCTATACACACACACATACACTATATACACACACTCACACACACTATACACACACACGCACTATACACACACACTATACATACACAGTATACACACACTATACACATACAGTATACACACACACTGCACACACAGTATACACACAGACACACTACACACACACAGTATACACACACACACAGTATACACACACTATACACACACACACTAACACTATACACACACACACTACACACACACTCACTATACACACACACACTATACACACACTCACTATACACACACTCACACTATACACACACACTATACACACACAATACACACACACACACACTATACACACACACACGATACACACACACTGTACACAGACACACACTATACACGCACAAATACACACTATACACACACAGTATACACACACACTACACACAGTATACACACACAGACACACTACACACACACAGTATACACACACTGCATACACACACACACTACACACACACAGTATATACACACACACCATATACACATGCACTATACACACACACATACGCACACACTATACATACACACACTATACATACACACACACACTATACATACACACACACACCCACTAGACACACACACCCACTAGACACACACACACTATACACACACACACACACACTATACACACACACACACATACTATACACACAGACACACTATACACACACACACACTATACACACACACACAACTATACACACACACACACACAGTATACACACACTATATACACACACACTACACACACACAGCATATGCACACACACTATATACACATGCACTATATACACACACACTATACACACAAGCACACACACTATACACACACACACACTATACACACACACAATACATACATACACACACACAGTATATACACACACACACACTATACACACACACACTATACACACACACACACACAATACATAACACACAAACAATACATAACACACACACACACAATACATAACACACACTATACATACACACACATACACACTATACACATACACAAACACACACACACACTAAACACACACACACTATACACACACACTATATACATGCACACACAGTATATACACACACACACACTATACATACACAATATACACACACACACACTATACACACACACACACACACTATACACGCACACACACTATACACACACACTATAGACACACACACTATACACACTATACACACACACACTATACACACACACACACACACTATACACACACACACACCATACACACACACACTATACACACACACACATACATACACACACACTATACACACACACACACTACACACACACTATACACACACGCACACACACTATACACGCACACAGACTACACACAGTATATACACACACACACGATACACACACTATACACACACACACTATACACACGCACACTATACACGCACACACACTATACACACACACACAATACACACACTATACACACACGATACACACACTATACAGACACACTATGCACACACACACTATACACACTCACACTATACACACACGCTATGCACACATACACACAATACACACACTATACACACACACACACTCACTATACACACACACACTATACACACACTCACTATACACAGACACTCACACTATACACACACACACACTATACACACACACACACACACTATACAGACACACACACACTATACACACACACACACACACTATACACACACACACTATACACACACTATACACACAGACACAGTACACACACACACATTATACACACACACAGTATACACACAGTATACAACCACAGTATACACACACACACTCACACTACACACACAGTATATACACACACACTATATACACACGCACTATATATACACACACACACACTATACACACAAACACACACACTATACACACACTCATATACACATACACACACATACACACACACAGTATATACACACACACTATATACACACACACACAATACACACACACACTATACATACACACACTATACATACACACACACTGTACATACACACACACACACAGTACACACACACCCACTATAATCACACACACACACTACACACATACGCATACACACACACACTACACACACTATACACGCAATATACACACACACATACACACACACTATACACACAAACACACACACACACACACTATACGCACACTATACACACACACTATACACACACACACAGTATATACACACACACACTATACACACACACACTATACACACACACACACTATACACACACACACACACTATACACACACACACACACTATACACACACTATACACACACACACACTATACACACACACACTATACACACACACGATACACACACTATACAGACACACACTATGCACACACACACTATACACACACTCACACTATACACACACACACTATACACACACACAAACTATACACACACACACTATACACACACACACAAATAAACACACTATACACACACACTCACTATACACACACTCACTATACACACACTCACTATACATACACACACACTATACACACACACTCACACTATACACACACACTCACACTATACACACACACTCACACTATACACACACTCTACAGACACACACACTACACACACACTCGCACTATACACACACACACACTATATACACACGCACACTCACACTATACACACACACACTCACACTCACTCGCACTATACACACACACACTTACACTATATACACACACACTCACACTATTCCAACACACACACACAGAGACTCTACACACACACACAGTATACACACACACACAATACACACTCACACTATACACACACACACTCACACTATACACACACACACTCACACTATACACACACTATACACACACACACACACTATACACACACACTATAAACACACACACACTATACACACACACTATACACACACACACTATACACACACACACACTATACACACACACACTATACACACACACACACTATACACACACACACACACACTATATACACACACACACACACTATACACACATGCACACACTATACACACACAAACACACACTACACACACACAGTATACACACACAGTAAACACACACACAGAGTACACACACACAGATACACTTCACAGACACACTACACACACACAGTATACACACCCACACACAGTATACACACACACAGTATACACACCCACACACACACACAGTATACACACACAGTATACACACACTTTATACACACACTATACACACACACAGTATACACACACACAGTATAATACAGACACACACACAGTATACACATGCACACTATACACACACAGTATACACACACACACAGTATACACACACACAGAGACTACATACACACACTATACACACAGTATACACACACACAGTATACACACATACAGTATAATACAGACACACACACACAGCATACCCACACACTATACACAAACACATGCTATACACACACACACTGTACACACACACACAGACTATACACAGACACAATACACACACACTATACACACTCACACACAGTATACACACACACAGTATAATAGACATTCACATACAGTATACACACACACGCACACACACACACACACACTATACACACACACACAGTACACACACACTATACACACTATACACACACACACTAACACTATACTCACACACACACACTATACACACACACTATACACACACACACACAGTATAATAGACACACACACGCGCACACACACAGTACACACACACACAGTACACACAAACAGTATACACACAGTCAGTATACACACAGTATACACACACACACAGTATAATAGACACACACACACACTATACACACACACACTACACACACACATACTATACACACACACTATACACACACACAGACTATACACACACACACTATACACACACTATACACACTATACACACACACAGTATACACACACACAGACTTACACACACACACTATACACACACTATACACACACACAATATACACACACACAGTATACACCCACACACACACACACACTATATACACACACACACACACTGTATACACACACACACAGTATACACACACACACGGTATACACACGCACATACACACAGTATACACACACACAGTATACACACACACACACACACACAGTATACACACGCACAGTATACAGACACAGGATACACACTCACAGTATACACACACACACAGTATACACACACAGTAAACACACACACTACACACACACTATACACACACACACACTATACACACACTATACACACACACACACACTATACACACACACTATACACACACACAAACACACACACACAATACACACACTATACAAACACACACATTATACACACACACACACTATACACACACACACTATACTCATACACACACACTATACACATACACACTATACACACACACACACACACTATACACACACACACTATACACACACACACACACTATACACACACACACACTATACACACACACACACACTATACACACACAGACGCTATACACACACACATACGCTATACACACAAGCACTATACACACACACACACACTATACACACACACACACTATACACACACTATACATACACAGTATACACACACTATACACATACAGTATACACACACACTACACACACACAGTATACACACAGACACACTACACACACACAGTATACACACACACACAGTATACACACACTATACACACACACACACTAACACTATACTCACACACACACTATGCACACACACACTATACACACACACACACTATACACACACACACACTATACACACACACTATACACACACACACACACTATACACACACAGACGCTATACACACACACATACACTATACACACACACACTATACACACACACACACTATACACACACTATACATACACAGTATACACACACTATACACATACAGTATACACACACACTACACACACACAGTATACACACAGACACACTACACACACACCGTATACACACACACACAGTATACACACACTATACACACACACACACTAACACTATACTCACTCACACACTATGGACACACACACTATACACACACACACACACACTATACACACACACACTATACACACACACTATACACACACACACACACACACTATATACACACACACACTATACACACAAACTATCCACACACACACACAGTACACACACACGCTAAGTATACACACACACACAGTATACACGCACACACAGTACACACACACAGTATACACACACACACACAATATACACACAGAGTATACAAACACACACACAGTATACACACACACTCTACACACACAGTATATACACACACACACACACTATACACACACACATACACTATACACACACACACACACACACTATACACACACACAAACACACACTATACACACACACACACTATACACACACACACTATACATACACACACACACACTATACACACACACTATACATACACACACACTATATACACACACACTATACACACACACTATACACACACACACACTATACACACACAGACGCTATACACACACACATACACTATACACACACACACTATACACACAGACACACTATACACACACTATACATACACAGTATACACACACTATACACATACAGTATACACACACACTACACACACACAGTATACACACAGACACACTACACACGCACACAGTATACACACACACACACAGTATACACACACTATACACACACACACACTAACACTGTACTCACACACACACTATGCACACACACACACAGTATACACACACACACAGTACACACATGCTAAGTATACACACACACACAGTATACACGCACACACAGTATACACGCACACACAGTACACACACACAGTATACACACACACACACACAATATACACACAGAGTATACAAACACACACACACAGTATACACACACACTCTATACACACACTCTGCACACACACACAGTATATACACACACACACACTATACACACACACATACACTATACACACACACGCACACACATTATACACACACACAAACACACACACTATACACACACACACTATACATACACAGTATACACACACAGTATACACATACAGTATACACACACACAGTATACACACACAGACACACTACACACACACACTATACACACACACACACACTACACACACACACTATATACACACACAATATACACACACACTATCCACACACACACACACATACACACACACAGTATACACACACACTACACACACACACACACTATACACACACACATTATACACACACACACACTATAAAGACACACACACTATACACACACATACACTGTACACACACACACTATACACACACACACACACACTATACATACACACACACTATACACACACACACTATACATACACAGTATACACACACACTATACACATACACACACACACACACACACTATACACACACACACTATACACACACACACTATACATACAGTATACACACACACTATACACATACAGTATACACACACACAGTATACACACACAGACACACTACACACACACAGTGTACACACACACTATACACACACACTATACACACACACACTATACACACTATATACACACACTATACACACACACTATACACACACACAGTATACACACACACGCAAACACACACACTATACACACACTATACATACACACACACACTATACACACACACATTATACACACACAATACACAAACACACACCCTATACACACACACACACTATACACACACACACTATACATACACACACACACACACTATAAACACTATACACACACACTATACATACACAGTATACACGCACACTATACACATACAGTATACACACACACAGTATACACACACAGACACACTACACACACACAGTATACACACACACTATACACACACACTACACACACACACACTATACACACTATATACACACACTATCCACACACACAGTATACACACACACATTATACACACACACTATACACACACACTACACACACACACACACACACTATACACACACACACATTATACACACACACATTATACACACACACACACACTATAAAGACACACACACTATACACACACACACTATACACACACATACACTGTACACACACACACTATACACACACTATACACACACACACACTATACATACACACACACACTATACACACACACAATACACAAACACACACACTATACACACACGCACTATACACACACACACACTATACATACACACACACACACTATACACGCACACAATACACAAACACACACACACACTATACACACATACTATACACACACACACTATACACACACTCACACTATATACACACACACACTATACACACACACACACACACTATACACACACACAGTACACACACACACAGTACACACACACACACTATATACACACACACACTATACACACACACACTATACACACACACACACACACTATACACACACACAGTACACACACACACAGTACACACACACACACAGTACACACACACACACTATATACACACACACACTATACACACACACACACTATACACACACACAGTACACACACACACAGTACACACACACACAGTATACACACACACTATATACACACACACTATATATACACACACACACACACAATACACACACAGACACAGTATACACACACACACAGTATACACACACACAGTATACACACACACAGTATACACACAGAGTATACACACACACACAACACACACAGTATACACACACACACACAGTATAATGCAGACACACACACAGTATACACATAAACACACACACACACACTATACACACACACACAGTATAAACACACACACAGTACACACACACGCACAGTATACACGCACACACACACGCTAAGTATACACACACACACAGTATACACACACACACACAGTATACACACACACACAGACAGTATACACACACAGTATACACACACAGAGTATACAAACACACACAGTATACACACGCACACACACTCTATACACACAGACACAGTATATACACACACACTATACACACACACATACACTATACACACACACTATACACACACACACACACACTATACACACACAAACACACACTATACACACACACATTATACACACAGACACTATACGCACACACATTATACATATACAGTATACACACACTATACACATACAGTATACACACACACTACACACACAATATACACACACAGACACACTACACACACACACACAGTATACACACACACACACAGTATACACACACACTATACACACACACACACTATCCACACACACACACAGTATACACACACTATACACACACACACATACACTGTACACACACACACTATACACACACATACACACTATACACACACACACTATACACACACACACTATATACACACACACACACCCACAGTATACACACACTATACACATACAGTATACACACACACTACACACACAGTATACACACAGACACACTACACACACACACACAGTATACACACACACACACAGTATACACACACACACTATACACACACACACACTATCCACACACACTATCCACACACACGCACAGTATACACACACACACTATACACACACACTACACACACAGTATACACACACAGACACACTACACACACACACAGTATACACACACACACACACTATACATACACACACACTATACACACACACTATACACACACACACTATACACACACACACACTATACACACACACACACTATACACACACACACTATACACACACACACTATACACACACACACTATACACACACACACACTATACACACACACACTATACACGCACAGTATACACACACAGTATGCACACACACACAGTATACACACACACAGTATACACACACAGCATACACATGCTTTATACACACACAAACACTATACACATACACACACACAGTATACACACACACTATATACACACACACTATATACACACACACTATATATACACACACACACACACTATACACACACAGACACACAGTACACACACAGTATACACACACAGTATACACACACACACTACACACACAGTATACACACAGAGTATACACACACACAATACACACACACACTACACACACACACACTGTATACACACACAGTATAATAGACACACACACACAGTATACACATAAACACAAACACACACACTATACACACACGCTATACACACACACTATCCACACACACACACAGTATAAACACACACACAGTATACACACGCACAGTACACACACATGCACAGTATACACACACACAGTATACACGCACACACAGTATACACACACACACAGTATACACACACACACAGTATACACACACACACACACAGTATACACACACACACAGCACACACACAGTACACACACAGTATACACACACACAGTATACACACACACACTATACACACACACACTATACACACACTATACACACAGTATACACACACACACAGTATACTCACACACTGTATACACACAGTAAACACACACACTATAAACACACACACACAATACACACACAGTATATACACACACACAGTATACACACAGTATATACACACACACACAGTATACACACACAGCACACACACACTATACACACACACACTATACACACACACACACACTATACACACACACAGTACACACACAGTATACACACACAGTATACACACACACACAGTATACTCACAGTAAACACACACACTATACACACAGACACACTATACACACACACTATACACACACACACTATACACACACACACTATACACACACACAGCATACACACACACTATGCACACACACACTATAAACACACACACACTATACACACACACAGCATACACACACACACACACTATACACACACACACTACACACACACACTATACACACACACAGACTCACACTATACACACACACACTATACACACACACTCACACTATGCACACACACACACTCACACTATGCACACACACTCTACACACACATTATACACTCACACTATGCACACACACACACTCACTGCACACACACTCTACACACACACACACTCTACACACTAAACACACACTATACACACATTATACACACACACACTTTACACACACACTATACACACACACACACTATACACATACACACTCACTATACACACACACTATACACACACTATACACACACACATACACTATACACACACACACACTATACACACATACACACACACACACTATACACACACACAACTATACACACACACACTCTACACACACACACACACTATACACACAGACACACTATACACACAGACACACTATACACACACACACTATACACACACACACTATACACACACACACTATACACACACACACTATACACACACACAGCATATACACACACTATGCACACACACACTATAAACACACACACACTATACACACACACAGCATACACACACACTACACACACACACTATACACACACACAGACTCACACTATACACACACACACTATACACACACACACTATACACACACACTCACTGTGCACACACACTCACTGTGCACACACACACACTCACACACTCTACACACACATTATACACACACACACACTCACACTCACACTATGCACACACACACTCTACACACACATTATACACACACACACACTCACTCACACTATGCACACACACACACTCACACTATGCACACACACACTCTACACACACACACACACACTCTACACACTAAACACACACTATACACACACATTATACACACACACACTTTACACACACACTATACACACACACACACTATACACATACACACACACTATACACACACACTATACACACACATACACTATACACACACATACACTATACACACACACACACTATACACACATACACTATACACACTATACACACACACACAACTATACACACACACACACACTATACACACACACACACTATATACACACGCACACACACACACACTATACACACACACTCACTATACACACACACTATACACACACTATACACACACACATACACTATACACACACACACACTATACACACATACACTATACACACTATACACACACACACACAACTATACACACACACACACACTATACACACACACACACTATATACACACGCACACACACACACACTATACACACACACACACTATAGACACACACACACATACACACTATACACACACACTCTACAGACACACACACTACACACACACTCGCACTATTCCCACAAACACACACACACACAGTATACACACACACTACACACACACACACACTATACACACACACACTACACACACACACTATACACACACACACAGTATACACACACACACACACACTATACACACACACACTATACACACACACACACAATATACACACACACACACACACCATACACACACACTATACACACACACACACACTATACATACACACACACTATACACACACACTATACACAAACACACTATACACACACACACACAGTATACACACACACACACAGTATACACACACACACTATACACACACACACACACTATACACACACACACTATCCACACACACACACAGTATACACACACACACTATACACACACACTACACACACAGTATACACACACAGACACACAGTATACACACACTATACATACACACACACTATACACACACACTATACACACACACACACTATACACACACACACACTATACACACACACACTATACACACACACACTCACTATATACACACACACACTATCCACACACACACACAGTATACACACACACACTATACACACACACTACACACACAGTATACACACACACACACACAGTATACACACACTATACATACACACACACTATACACACACACTATACACACACACACACTATACACACACACACACTATACACACACACACTATACACACACACACTATACACACACACACTATACACACACACACACTATACACACACACACTATACACACACACACTATACATGCACAGTATACACACACAGTATACACACACACACAGTATAGACACACACAGTATCCACACACACACACAGCATACACACGCTTTATACACACACAAACACTATACACATACACACACACAGTATACACACACACCATATACACACACACTATATACACACACACTATATATACACACACACACACACACTATACACACACAGACACACACAGTATACACACACAGTATACACACACACACTACACACACAGTATACACACACACACTACACACACAGTATACACACAGAGTATACACACACACAATACACACACACGCTACACACACACACACTGTATACACACACACACAGTATAATACAGACACACACACACAGTATACACATAAACACAAACACACACACTATACACACACGCTATACACACACACTATCCACACACACACACAGTATAAACACACACACAGTATACACACGCACAGTACATACACACGCACAGTATACACACACACAGTATACACACACACACAGTATACACACACACACAGTATACACACACACACAGTATACACACACACACACACAGTATACACACACACACAGCACACACACAGTATACACACACACAGTATACACACACACAGTATACACACACACACACTATACACACACACACTATACACACACTATACACATACACACTATACACATACACACTATACACACAGTATACACACACACACAGTATACTCACACACTGTATACACAGTAAACACACACACTATACACACACACACACACTATACACACACAGTATACACACACAGTATATACACACACACAGTATACACACACAGCACACACACAGTATACACACACACACTATACACACACACACACACTATACACACACACTATACACACACTATACACATACACACTACACACACAGTATACACACACACACAGTATATTCACAGTAAACACACACACTATACACACACACACACACACACTATACACACAGACACACTATGCACACACACACTATACACACACACACTATACACACACACTATGCACACACACAGCATACACACACACTATGCACACACACACTATAAACACACACACACTATACACACACACAGCATACACACACACACACACTATACACACACACTATACACACACACAGACTCACACTATACACACACACACTATACACACACACTCACACTATGCACACACACACACTCACACTATGCACACACACACTCTACACACACATTATACACACACACACTCACACTCACACTATGCACACACACACTCTACACACACATTATACACACACTCACACTCACACTATGCACACACACACACTCACACTATGCACACACACTCTACACACACACACACTCTACACACTAAACACACACTATACACACACATTATACACACACACACTTTACACACACACTATACACATACACACACTATACACACACACACTCACTATACACACACTATACACACACATACACTATATACACACACACACTATACACACATACACTATACACACTATACACACACACACACAACTATACACACACACACACACTATACACACAGACACACTATACACACACACACTATACACACACACACTATACACACACACAGCATACACACACACTATGCACACACACACTATAAACACACACACACTATACACACACACACACTATACACACACACACACACTATACACACACAGACTCACACTATACACACACACTCACACTATGCACACACACACACTCACACTATGCACACACACACTCTACACACACATTATACACACACACACACTCACACTCACACTATGCACACACACACTCTACACACACACTTTACACACACACACACTCACACTCACACTATGCACACACACACACTCACACTATGCACACACACACTCTACACACACAACACACACTATACACACACATTATACACACACACACTTTACACACACACTATACACATACACACACTATACACTCACTATACACACACTATACACACACACATACACTATACACACACACACACTATACACACATACACTATACACACTATACACACACACACACTATACACACACACACAACTATACACACACACACACACACACACTATACACTATATACACACACACACACTATACACACACACACTATACACACACACACACACTATAGACACACACACACATACACACTATACACACACACTCTACAGACACACACACTACACACACACTCGCACTATTCCCACAAACACACACACACACAGTATATACACACACTACACACACACACACACACACACTATACACACACACACACTATACACACACACACTACACACACACACACATTATACACACACACACACACTATACACACACACACTATACACACACACCATACACACACACTATACACACACACACACTATACACACACACACTATACACACACACACACTATAAACACACACTATACACACACACTATACACACACACTATACACACACACACACTATACACACTCTACACACACACACACAATATACACACACACACACAATATACACACACACACACACACCATACACACACACTACACACACACACTATACACACACACACTATACACACACACTATACACACACACACTATATACACACACACACACACTATACACACACACTCACACTATACACACACACACACTATACACACACACAAACTATACACACACACACTATACACACACTCACTTTACACACACACACACTAACTATACACAGACACTCACACTATACACACACACACACACTATACACACACAATACACAATACACACACTATACACACGCTATACACACACACACTATACACACACACTGTAAACAGACACACACTATACACGCACAAACACACACTATACACACACAGTATACACACACACTATACACACACAGTATACACACACAGACACACTACACACACACACAGTATACACACACACACACAGTGTACACACACACAGTATACACACACACAGTATGCACACACACACACTGCATACACACAATACACACACTATATACACATGCACTATATACACACACACATACACACACACTATACACACACACACACCATACATACACACAGTATATACATACACACTATATACACATGAACTATATACACACACACACACACACAATACACACACACACACTACACATACACACCCACTATAGACACACACACACACACACACCCACTATAGACACACACACACACTATACACACACACACTATACACACACACCATACACACACACTATACACACACACACACTATACACACACACACTATACACACACACACACTATAAACACACACTATACACACACACTATACACACACACACACACTATACACACACACACTATACACACTCTACACACACACACACAATATACACTCACACACACAATATACACACACACACACACACCATACACACACACTACACACACACACTATACACACACACACTATACACACACACTATACACACACACACTATACACACACACACACACACACTATACACACACACTCACACTATACACACACACACACTATACACACACACAAACTATACACACACACACTATACACACACTCACTTTACACACACACACACTAACTATACACAGACACTCACACTATACACACACACACACACTATACACACACAATACACAATACACACACTATACACACGCTATACACACACACACTATACACACACACTGTAAACAGACACACACTATACACGCACAAACACACACTATACACACACAGTATACACACACACTATACACACACAGTATACACACACAGACACACTACACACACACACAGTATACACACACACACAGTGTACACACACACACAGTATACACACACACAGTATGCACACACACACACTGCATACACACAATACACACACTATATACACATGCACTATATACACACACACATACACACACACACTATACACACACACACACTATACATACACACAGTATATACATACACACTATATACACATGAACTATATACACACACACACACACACAATACACACACACACACTACACATACACACACACACCCACTATAGACACACACACACACACACCCACTATAGACACACACACACACTATACACACACACACACTATCCACACACACACAGTATACACACACACACAGTATACACACACACAGTATACACACACACACACACAGTATACACACACAGTACACACACACACACAGTACACACACACACACTATACACATACACACACTATACACACACACACACACAAATACACACAATACACACACAATACACACACACTATACACACACACACATGCTATACACACACATGCTATACACACATGATACACACACACTATACAGACACACACACACTATACACACTCACACTATACACACACACTCACTATACACACACACACTCCCTATACACACACACTCACACGATATTCACACACACTCACAGTATACACACACTCTACACACACACACACTACACACACTCGCACTATACACACACATACTCACACTATACACACACATACTCACACTATATAAACACACACTCACACTATTCCCACACACACTCTACACACACAGACTCTACACACACACACACAGACTCTACACACACGCACAGTATATACACACACTATACACACACTCACACTATACACACTCACACTATACACACAGTCTCACTATACACACACACACTATACACACACACACTATACACACACACACACTATACACACACACACACAAACTATACACACACTATACACACACACACACACTATACACACACACACTATACACACACACAATACACTATACACACACACACACTATACACACACACACAGTATACACACACAGTATACACACACAGTATACACACACAGTATACACACGCACACACACACAGTATACACACCCACACACACACAGTATACACACACACAGTATACACACACAGTATACACACACACAGTATACACACACACATACAGTATACACACAGTATACACACACTATACACACACACACTATACACACAGACTATACACACACACACACACAATATATACACACACACACAATATACACACACACATATAGTATACACACACACTATATACACACACTATATACACACACACAGACACACAGTATACACACACACAGTATACACACACACACAGTATTACATATACTATACACACATACACATACTACACACACAGACTACACACACAGTATACACACACACACATATACACACACAGTATACACACACACACACAGTATACACAAACACACACACACACTATACACACACACACACTATACACACACACAGTATACACACCCACATAGTAAACACACACACAGTAAACACACACACTAAACACACACACACACTATACACACACGCACACTATACACACACGAATACTATACACACACTATACACACACACACACTATACACACACACTATACACACACACTATGCACACACAAAATACACACTATACACACACTATACACACACACACACTATACACACACACACAGTATACACACACGCACAGTATACACACACACACAGTATACACACACAGTACACACACACACAGTACACACACTATACACACACACAGTACACACACTATACACACACACTATAAACATACATACACACACACACTATACACACACACACACACACACACACAATACACACACACACACAATACACACACACACACACCCACACACACAATACACACACACACTATACACACACACACACACTATACACACACACACACGCTATACACACATGATACACACACACTATACAGACACACACACACTATACACATACAGACTATACACACACACTATACAGACTCACACTATACACACACTCACTATACACACCCTCACTATACACACACACTCACACTATACACACACACACACACACTTACACTATATACACACACACTCACAGTATACACACACTCTACACACACACACACACACACACTCGCACTATACACACACATACTCCCACTATACACACACATACTCACACTATATAAACACACACTCTACACACAGACTCTACACACACACACACAGACTCTACACACATACACAGTATATACACACACACTATACACACACACACACACTATACACACACACACTATACACACACACACAGTATACACACAGTATACACACACACAGTATACACACACAGTATACACACACAGTATACACACACAGTATACACACACACAGTATACACACACAGTATACACACACAGTATACACACACACACACATTATACACACCCACACACACACAGTATACACACACACAGTATACACACACACACAGTATACACACACACACAGTATACACACACAGTATACACACACACACACTATACACACACACTATGCACACACACTATACACACACACACTATGCACACACACACACACAATATACACACACACACACACAATATACACACACACATACACACATATAGTATACACACACTATATACACACACTATATACACACACACACAGACACACAGTATACACACACACAGTATACACACACACACAGTATTACATATACTATACACACACAGACTACACACACACACACACAGTATACACACACACACATATATACACACACAGTATACACAAACACACACTATACACACACACACACTATACACACACACACTATACACATACACACACACACAGTATACACACACACACAGTAAACACACACACTATACACACACGCACACTATACACACACACACTATACACACACACACACTATACACACACACACTATACACACACTATACACACACACACTATACACACACACACAGTATACACACACACACAATATACACACACAATATACACACACACATACACACACAATATACACACACATACACACACAATATACACACACATACACACATAGTATACACACACACTATATACACACACTATACACACACACACACAGACACACAGTATACACACACAGTATACACACACACACAGTATACATACATATACTATACACACACACACATACTACACACACAGACTACACACACAGTATACACACACATATATACACACACTATACACACACACACTATACACATACACACACACACAGTATACACACACACACAGTAAACACACACACTATACACACACGCACACTATACACACACACTATACACACACACTATACACACACACACACTATACACACACACACTATACACACACTATACACACACACACTATACACACACACACAATATACACACACAATATACACACACACATACACACACAATATACACACACATACACACACAATATACACACACATACACACATAGTATACACACACACTATATACACACACTATACACACACACACACAGACACACAGTATACACACACAGTATACACACACACACAGTATACATACATATACTATACACACACACACATACTACACACACAGACTACACACACAGTATACACACACATATATACACACAGTATACACACACACAGTATACACACACACACTCACAGTACACACACACACACAGTATACACACACACAGTAAACACACACACAGTAAACACACACACAGTAAACACACACACACACACACTATACACACGCGCACACTATACACACACTATACACACTATACACACACACACACTATACACACACACACTATACACACTATACACACACACTATACACACACACACAGTATACACACACAGTATACACACACACACAATATACACACACACACAATATACACACACATACACACACACATACACACACAATATACACACACATAGTATACACACACACTATATACACACACACACACAGACACACAGTATACACACACACAGTATACACACACACACACAGTATACATACATATACTATACACACACACACATACTACACACACAGACTACACACACACACTACACACAGTATACACACACACACATATATACACACAGTATACACACACACACAGTATACACATAAACACACACACACACTATACACACACACACTATACACACACACACTATACACACACACACACACAGTAAACACACACAGTAAACACACACACAGTAAACACACACAGTAAACACACACACACACTATACACATACACACACACACACAGTATACACACACACACAGTAAACACACACACTATACACACACGCACACTATACACACACACTATACACACACACACACTATACACACACACACACTATACACACACTATACACACACACACAGTATACACACACACAATATACACACACATACACACAATATACACACACATACACGCATATAGTATACACACACTATATACACACACACAGACACACAGTATACACACACAGTATACACACACAGTATACACACACACACAGTATACATACATATACTATACACACACACACATACTACACACACAGACTACACACACACACACACAGTATACACACACATATATACACACAGTATACACACACACAGTAAACACACACACACACACAGTATACACACACACAGTAAACACACACAGTATACACACACACAGTATACACAAACACACTATACACACACACACTATACACACACACACACACAGTATACACACACATATATACACACACAGTATACACACACACAGTATACACAAACACACACTATACACACACACACTATACACACACACACACACACACAGTATACACACACACAGTAAACACACACACTATACACACACACACACACTATACACACACGCACACTATACACACACACACACACTATACACACTATACACACACACACTATACACACACACACAGTATACACACACAGTATACACACACACACACACACAATATACACACACACACACACACAATATACACACACACATACACACACAATATACACACACACATACACATATAGTATACACACACACTATATACACACACACACAGACACACAGTATACACACACACAGTATACACACACACAGTATACATACATATACTATACACACACATACTACACACAGACTACACACACACACACTACACACACAGTATACACACACACATATATACACACACAGTATACACACACACAGTATACACATAAACACACACACACACTATACACACACACACACTATACACACACACACACACACTATACACACACACACACAGTGTACACACACACAGTATACACACACACACAGTATACATACATATGCTATACACACACACACATACTACACACACAGACTACACACACACACACTACACACACAGTATACACACACACACATATATACACACAGTATACACACACACACAGTATACACATAAACACACACACACACTATACACACACACACTACACACACACACACACTATACACACACTATACACACACACACACACACACTATACACACACACACACACAGTAAACACACACACAGTAAACAGACACACAGTAAACACACACACAGTAAACAGACACACACACTATACACATACACACACACACAGTATACACACACACACAGTAAACACACGCACTATACACACACACTATACACACACGCACACTATACACACACACTATACACACACACACACTATACACACACACACTATACACACACTATACACACACACACAGTATACACACACACAATATACACACACATACACACAATATACACACACATACACGCATATAGTATACACACACACTATATACACACACACACACTCACAGACACACAGTATACACACAGTATACACACACACACAGTATACATACATATACTATACACACACACACATACTACACACACAGACTACACACACACACACAGTATACACACACATATATACACACAGTATACACACACACAGTATACACAAACACACACTATACACACACACACTATACACACACACACACAGTATACACACACAGTAAACACACACACTATACACACACACACACACTATACACACACGCACACTATACACACACACACACACACTATACACACTATACACACACACACACTATACACACACACACTATACACACACACTATACACACACACAGTATACACACACAGTATACACACACACAGACACACACACAATATACACACAGACACACACACAATATACACACACACACAATATACACACACACATACACACACAATATACACACACACATACACATATAGTATACACACACTATATACACACACTATATACACACACACACAGACACACAGTATACACACACACAGTATACACACACACACAGTATACATACATATACTATACACACACATACTACACACACAGACTACACACACACACACTACACACACAGTATACACACACACACATATATACACACACAGTATACACACACACACAGTATACACATAAACACACACACACACTATACACACACACACACTATACACACACACACACTATACACACACACACTATACACACACACACACAGTATACACACACACACAGTAAACACACACACACAGTAAACACACACACACAGTAAACACACACACAGTAAACACACACACTATACACACCAACACACTATACACACACACACTATACACACACTCACTATACACACACACACACTATACACACACACACACACTATACACACACACACTATACACACACACACACACTCTATGCACACACGCACACTATACACACACACACTATACACACACAAAATACACACACACACGCAATACACACACACTATACACACGCACACTATACACACGCACACTATACGCACACGATACACACTATACACACACACACACACACACAGTATACACACACAGTATACACACACACAGTAAACACACACACAGTAAACACACACACTATACACACACAGTAAACACACACACTACACACACACACAGTAAACACACACACTACACACACACACTATACACACACGCACACTATACACACACACACAATACACACACACACACACTCACTACACACACACACACACTATACACACACAAACACACAATACACACACACACACACTATACACACATGCACACTATACGCACATGCACACTATACACATACACTATACACACACACAAACACACAATACACACTACACACACAATACACACTACACACACACTATACACACACACACTATACACACACAGTATACACACACACTCACACTATACACACACACATTATACACACACACACTCGCACTATACACACACACACACTATACACACACTCACACTATACACACACAGACACTCACACTATACACAATCACACTATACACACTCACTCTACACACACACACTCACACCATATACACACACTCACACTATACACACACTCACACTATACACACACACACACACACACACTATACACACACACACACTATACACACACACACTCACACTATACACACACACACACTATACACACACAAACACACACTATACACAGACACACACACAGTATACACACACACACACTAAACACACACAGTATACACACACACTGTATACACACACACAGTATACACACACACATTATACACACACACACACAATATACACACACACACCGTATACACACACAGTATACACACACAGTATACACACAGTATACACACACACACACACACAGTATACACACACACACACACAGTATACACACACGCACATACATTATACACACACACACACAGTATACACACACATACAGTATACACACACACACACACACAGTATACACACACACATACACAGTATACACACACACACAGTATACACACACATACACAGTATACACACACACACACAGTATACACACACATACACACACAGGTATACACACACAGTATACACACACACACACACACAAGTATACACACACACACACAGTATACACACACACACAGTATACACACACAGTATACACACACATACACACACACACACTACACACAGTATACAGACACAATATACACACAGTATACACACACACACACAATACATACACAGTATACACACACACACAGTATACACACACACACACAGTATAATACACACACACACAGTATACACATACAGACACACACACGTAATAGTCATCAAGCAGCAGGTAGTGATTGTCAGGAGGGACCCTGGCTGGTACTTCTTCACTCCCAGCCCAGGAGCACGGAGACAAAACAACACTTCTATCTCCACCCTCGCTGAGATCGGCTGAAGCGGCACAGACTGGGGGAATCGAACCTTTGACCTTCCTAAACTGCATGGCTTATTTCTTCACTGAGCAGTGCACTTACCAACTGGGAAGCTCCCAATGCCCTTTGTGAATAGTCTTAAAGGGACCTGAGGCAATAAATAATTAACTTAAGATTTACTTGACTTCTGATGGACCGGAATGTAATTATGTTCTGAATATGCTGGAATATGCACCGATGACAGTAGCTAACAAGACAACAGCCTTTTTGTAATGCATCACTAAACAGGACGAGAATTGAAATTTAAAGATTAATGCAGTTTAGATGCTTTTTATTCTCTAATAAAGGATGAATAGTCGCTGCGTCAGCCAAAGACATGCTCACCCAGCATAAAGGTGGTGCCCATTAAAAACTGATTCCTTACATTGAAGTGGGGCAGACTGCACAATCCTAGAGTCCATTAGGTTCAGCTAGCATTAGATGGTTCATAGATTATATCCTTTGACAGAAGTGTAGCAAACGATTTTTTTGGTCGGTCATCCAGCTGGCCCAAGATCAAGGCTCCTGGTGATTGGAATTGGGTTGCTGAGAGTTGAACAGGACTGGTCCTTGCCAGAGCATTGTCCTAGCAGGGAGGAAGCCCTAACCTGGTAGATTATTAAACAGCTCTGAAAATTGATATTTTCAAAAAGATTAAATCAGATGCTTGTAAATTTATAGCTTTCACAATAAAACTTTTTTGGAGGGGGGCAGTACTATGGACAAAGAGTATTCCCACAAAACTTTCTTTCTTCTTGAATCATCGCAACCAATATATTTTTCACTCTAATTTTCCCACTTCTTCCCTTGAAAGCTCTGGCACGTCAGGTATGGTTCATGAGCAGCAATTGTCTTCTATGCCCAGCTGGTCATTCTTCCTGACTCACCCGAGATAGTGAGCATCAGCTGGCTTTTCGCTGGTGTCAGCATCACGACTATGGTTAATCCTGTCCTCTACTTGCCAGCAGGAGTCTGTGAATAGCGAACAAATGCATCAGCTCTGGTTGATCTTGCCACCTCCCTAGCCCAGGAGTACAGAGCCCAATTGTAGCATCATTGCTACGGCCCTGGCTGCACAGGTAACTTGGTACAGATCAGGGATTAAAACCGGGACCTCCTTGGTGTGCAGGGCTCGGTTCCACGACAGACAGGACATTTACCTACACTTTCAATGTATTTATCCCTTTCAAATGCATTTTCGGCTGCCTTTTTGCTTCATTTTAACACAATTCTGTTGTTACTGTGATAGTTCAAAAGCATAAAATTACTTTGGCTGCCTGTGGAGAGCTACCTTTCTCGCTGTGACACATCATTATTAATAAACAGTAAAACACTCCAGTTGTTCGATTGGTTTTTATCCACCATTCTGTTCTTCAGCTGAAGATGATTTGATGCCCTTTTAAAAAAAAATAACTCTTTTGTGAATTCTGTGCTCATCAAATTGAGAGATGTTAGTGCTGGGGGAATGAAACAATTCCATTTTGGGTAACCAGTGACAGCATAAAGCACTCCCAGGTTAGGTACAGCACAGGTTCGAAAGCTCCCTCTGCACTGCTCCAACAACATATTTCAGCACCAACCTCAGAACAGCAGCCTCTACCATACTATTGCGACATTTTCCCATTTCCACATCAGTCGTACTGTAGCCGCTCTGAGTAAGACTGGCGATTTAGTGCTAAATTAGGGGCAATTTTGTGCTTTAACCCATGACCACTAGGTAGTGTGTTGATATCTTTTGACAGTGAAATTGCAACTTGATTTTGGTGATAGGACAAGCAGGCAGTTAGCAGTATGCCCTTCCTTGAAGTAAACCTAAGCTTCAATATTCTTCTGCCATTCATACAATAATATGTGCTGCATGAGTATATTGACCATTTTCTCCTTGTAACTCTTGAATAATGCAGTTTAAAAAAGAAAAAAATTCATTCACGCAATGCCGGCATTTCAGAGGGCAGTTCAGAGTCAACCACACTGCTGTGGGTCAGGAGTCACATATAGGCCAGACCGCCTAAGGACGACAGATTTCCTTCTCTAAAGGACATTAGCGAACCAGATGGGTTTTTACAACAATCCGGTAGTTTCATGGTCACCATTACGGATACTAGCTTTTTACTCCAGATTTATTAATTCACTAAATTTAAATTCCCCAGCTGCCGTGGTGAGGTTTGAACTTGTGTCTCCGGATCAGTAGTCCAGGCCTCTGGATTTCCACTCCAGTAACATAAGCACTGTGCTACCGTTCTTATTCAGGAAACTCATGGCTTCAGCAAATGTGTCTAGCGCCAGGAAATTCCTTGAGCCTCACCTGCTCTACCGCCGTAACTTTGGCAGAAACCCCATTTATGTGTGTGTGTAAACTGGATTTCTGCCGAACCTCCAGCAAAGTTGCGACAGAGGAAATTCCCGGCGTAAGTTTCTGCACAGGATGAATAGGTGGAAAGAATTTAGATTCTTAAAAAGGACCAATATGAATCGGAGCCATATAGAGCAGCTAAATCAGCAGAGACAGGGAATTAAATCTCTCAACTGCGCTGAAGCTGGGGTCTGCTGTGGCCCACGCTACATAAATGAGAATTGATGCTAGTTTTAATGCCCTCAATATCGACTTGACTAAACTCAGCACCACACAGATCAAACCGGTGACCTTTCTGGTCTGTGTGATTCAGTACCACACTGAGCAGTGCCTTTAGGCCATCATGTCCTAATTTAAAATGTTGAGATTTGTGAGTTGCTGAAAAAGCAAGCAACAAAAATGAAAAAGTGAATTGTAACAGAGGAGCAGATGTTCTCCGAGCAGGGCCGTTCAAGAAAAAGTGAGAATTCCAATTAACAGTGGAACGTTAATAATCCGTGATAATGCAGGGCTGCGTCCTCCTCCAGTAGATAATGGAAATTCAAAGATAATCAAGAATCTCTCTATACAGAGTCTGGCGCATTATCTTCTGGTCGCTCTATTTACATTATGTTCCCAGTATGTGCAGAGCAAACTCATGTTTTTGCTTTATAAAAATGAGGTATTATTGAAAAAAATTGCAAGCAGCCCAGCTCCTGTTGTACCCAGACCCAAAGCCCCAACTCCAACTGGACCCAGACACAAAGCCCCAACTCCAACTGGACCCAGACCCAAAGCCCCAACTCCAACTGGACCCAGACCCAAAGCCCCAACTCCATCTGGACCCAGACCCAAAGCCCCAACTCCATCTGGACCCAGACCCAAAGCCCCAACTTCAGCTGGGCCCAGACCCAAAGCCCCAATTCCATCTGGACCCAGACCCAAAGCCCCAACTCCATCTGGACCCAGACCCAAAGCCCCAACTCCAACTGGACCCAGACCCAAAGCCCTAACTCCATCTGGACCCAGACCCAAAGCCCCAACCCCATCTGGACCCAGACCCAAAGCCCCAACTTCAACTGGACCCAGAACCAAAGCCCCAACTCCATCTGGGCCCAGACCCAAAGCCCCAACTCCATCTGGACCCAGACCCAAAGCCCCAACTCCAACTGGACCCAGAACCAAAGCCCCAACTCCAACTGGACCCAGACCCAAAGCCCCAACTCCATCTGGACCCAGACCCAAAGCCCCAACTCCAACTGGACCCAGACCCAAAGCCCCAACTCCATCTGGACCCAGACCCAAAGCCCCAACTCCAACTGGACCCAGACCCAAAGCCCCAACTCCAACTGGACCCAGACCCAAAGCCCCAACACCATCTGGACCCAGACCCAAAGCTCCAACTCCATCTGGACCCAGACCCAAAGCCCCAACTCCATCTGGACCCAGACCCAAAGCCCCAACTCCAACTGGACCCAGACCCAGACCAAAGCCCCAACTGGACCCAGACCCAAAGCCCCAACTCCAGCTGGACCCAGACCCAGACCAAAGGCCAAACTGGACCCAGACCCAAAGCCCCAACTCCAACTGGACCCAGACCCAAAGCCCCAACTGGACCCAGGCCCAAAGCCCCAACTCCAGCTGGTCTCTGTGCTTCAAGCTAAATATCAGGTGACAGCTGCTTCTGCTGGATCATGGACCCAGAGTCTGTGAAAACTCAATTAAAAATCCTCAAATGCATTTTAGCTGGTTTATGCAAAACTAAATCCCGATTCCTACAAAAGTTCTTGCAGATAATCAAAGTTCCACTGCAAGTTTTTTCTGCAAACATCCACAGCATGTGAGCTTCATTATATGAGAAACACAGCACCCCATTATGGAGTTGAGCGGCTAAAGGTATTCTTGTATACAGGGTACACTCCATATAAAGAGGGCTGAATGGCTTTTGTGCCTGTTATCTCTGATGCAGACTATCTATTTCTCCCAAGTGCACTGTGAATGCGGCCAAATTCAGACTGACTGCAGAATGTGTCTGCTCAGGCCGAAGATAACCCGATACCAGTCTGCTGAGGAGGAGAGTATGTTTTCCCTCCAGGGACATCTCAATCCCAACAAAAAAAAAATGGAACCTCTCGCAAACAAAAGTGTTGCTAGATAGGGCAGGTCAAGAGCTTTCTGTGTTGTGGAACATGACCTCAGGCTCAGGCCTGCAATCTACAGGCTTCTGAAACTCAATCCTGGAATCACTGAATGATTACTTCTGGGTTTGCTTCATCTTCTCTCTGACTCTTTTCACTCAGGTTGGTTGTCCCACATTGTGAGCCTCGACTCTTCAATTAAGGAACAGCTAAAATCAGCCACAATTTTATCCACAAAACGAATTGTGTACTTTACAGATTTTAAAATGAAAATAAGAAAAATCAAACTATTACTTCATTTAAAAAAAGGAAAATAAAATCCCAGTCCAGCTTATAAAATGTTGTTTTGAATTTTAAAAAAAAAAGCTAGCCAGCTTCACTGAATACAAGTAATGATGATTCTAGGATATGTCTGCCGCTCATTATTCTGTTGGGAGTATCTTTATTCCCTCCCGTCCACGATGAGTTTCCTGATAAGGCTTCTTCTAATTCACAGAATATAAAGTGAGGTCAGTGCTTTGTGTCTCCACCAGTATCAAGTTAAGGAACCCTCTCACATTCCAGCCATTAACAGGATATCTGCTTTCTTTCTTTATTAAGGGCACAAAGCTGAAGGTCCCCTGATGGCCTAGTGGGTAAAGGCATCGCCCGACATGTGACTAACCCATAGAGACCAGCAAGCCCCACTTTCAATCCCTTTTCTGCGAGG
Source organism: Somniosus microcephalus (assembly GCF_052327205.1). Classification (NCBI taxonomy): domain Eukaryota; kingdom Metazoa; phylum Chordata; class Chondrichthyes; order Squaliformes; family Somniosidae; genus Somniosus; species Somniosus microcephalus. The sequence goes on along the minus strand of NC_140999.1, from coordinate 47,070,104 downwards.
TAAACTTCTACACTTCTAAGAGTTAGCAAATCTCAGCTTGGGTAGCAGATGGAGCTCTACAGTTGGTCTCAGCACCTCTGCGCTGGGGGGGGGGGGGGGGGGGGGGGGGCGGAAGGAAATCAGCCGGGTTTCCTGCTCCCGATTGCCAGCCAGTGAGTCCTGCTGGAGAAGTGTGGCTATGGGTGCTGGGTGAGAACAGGATCAGGTTTCGCTCTGATGCCCCTCCATAGTGGAACAACCTGCCAGCACTCACTGTCCAGACATATGAAAGGTTGCCACTTGGGAGGAAGATCTGATGTGTCTTTATAAATGGATTTATGATTTCACGAGACCTGGAACGCATAGCAACTCTTTCCCCTGGCAAGGGATTGAAGGTTGTCAGAGCTGCACCTGAGCCTGAGTCAGCACTTAAATAAAGATGGTGAATTCAAAATAAAATGACAAAGTTACAAGGCAATGTGTGGTGGAGATGGAGTACGCAGAAAATAATAGGAAGTCTGTAGCCAGCTTTGAAAGATTAAACTCCTACAATTGGAGGAGGGAAGGCAGGGATTCCTGCAATGCTTGATTTCTGAGGGAATTTGTGCCTAAAGATTAACTGCTTTAGGCACAAATTAACTGTTCCGATATTTCTATTTTTAGGTTTTGTAATAATGCAACAGGAACTGTTAATGGAATAACAAATATATGTATTAGGATAGATTTTCCTCCTTGTTACACTTGGACGATGCTCAGTGGTAATGGAGGTGGAGGCTAAGGTGCCAGATATCCACACATTATGCTTCCTCAGGATTTCCGGGCTTCCCCAAATCAGCATTATTGGGCCTATATATGCGGCTGGCATAGGCCCAGCATAAGCCAGATGATCAGGTGGGAAGTTCAGCTTGCAGCCATACTTTCTTCTTTGCCTGTCCATTGGGTGCCAGGTAGAGGGGCACCTGAAGAAACCTTGCACCAGGACCTCTTGGCAACCAGAGAGTCTGTGGAGGTGCTAGGGGCAGCCTGAAGATAAAATAAAACAAAGGTATTTGAAGTGTTTATAGCATTCTCCCACCCAGGACAATCTTCAGCAGCGAGAAGACCCCGATACCAGTAGCTAGATGCATAGCTGCAAGCCTCTCAGTTCTGCAGTTTTGCTCCTGTTTCCACCCCGATCCCAGTTCAAGGCCCTGCCAGGTGTATGTTCAGTTCATACAAATGGCCTAGGCCAGTAAAATAGTGGGCACCTTTTCCCTTACAGATGCAATAGACTTCCATCATGCTGCACCCCTCTGGCATCCAACTGGGTCACGTAGAGGAAAGTTGGTCCTATAATGGCTTAAAACAGCAATCAGCAGTGCAATCTCAGTTTACAAACTTGCAGACTGAAATGTGTGTCCATTCACTTTCTAACCATTTGCTTCATTGAAACATTGAAGGGACATCTAAACATTCTCATTCTCATCACACTTACTGATGTTAAGGCAATGTCGAAAAATTCTCATATTCAGACTGATGCATCATTCCACCTTGGATCTCAATGGTATTAGCAAGTATTCAGGGCTGAATTGGAAAGCTCTTAAGTCAGGGAATGTCCCCAAATACCAGTTCATACCTACATCTCAGATCACAGTGGGATTTCCTGCATATTTCAATCATTCTGAAGCACAGCAAATTTACCCAGATATACTAGCCATGGGGAACCAGGTTTAATAGGTTATCATTATTCATCCATCTTAATATTTTATATGCACCGAAGCTTTATGATGTGAAATTCAACTCAATTTTTTTCTCAGTTCCTCTGATAACTCAGTTGTAAGTGCTTGGCTTGCAGTTGAACACAGGAAGGTCCCAGATTTAATCCCTAGTCTGGGCTAGGGCAGCAGTTTGGGTGCTACAATTAGCCTCGGTAACTCGTGTTAGGGAGGAAAAAAAATAATGGTTCCCCCCTCCTGCTCGAAAGTGCACACGTGTCACCTAGAACATTGAGCGAGGACAGGCTCAGGCACAGCTGTGGTAAAATAATCTGCTCCCACATATGAAGAATGACAGTTTTGCTGGAAAACCTAGAGGCCTGAAGGCACCCATGGTTCTCTTTATAGCATGTCAGCACCTGCAGCTGGAAGACAGGGCCAGGAAAAACAGCTAATGTATCAAACCCATTCAAAGCCCATTACTTAGCACTGTGCGATTAAAGCACTCGCCTTTTTTAATGATGATATAGGTTTGTGATGTATCTTATAAAAAAGCTTTATAATTTTGTTTGCTAATTTAAGAAAGGCATTTGAAAATGGTACATGTGACTTCATTTTATTACGTGAATAATTAAAGGTCTCAATTGGACAAGAATATAAATAATTTTAAAGCACTTTTCCAATTAAGCAACATTCCTAATTAAATAACACAAGCAAGCGCATGGACTTATAAATATTTTATGAGCGGAATATTAATAATCTACGTGAATAAAAGCAGGTTTTAAAACTGCCACAAAGCTAAAATATGGATTTTATGAATTAATGTAATATTTCTCCTCTAATGGCTGTCAGAGAATGAAATGTTCTTCCTTTCATACGGATTTACTGCTTTGCAATTCGACTCCGCTGCTCTGACCCTCTGTGCCATTTTCCAGTCACATGATCTCTAGGAGGGATGACCTTTGCTCCCTCCCCCCCCACCCCCCCACTCCAGGCAGGCAAAAACAGCTGCCCAATATAGGTATCACAAAAGGAAAAAAGCAACCAATAGTCAGGCTTTGACTAAGCCAGAGTGACAGGATAATGTATGCTTAGCTTCATAGGGAACCAAGGAGCCCATACCATTGCCTCTCCTTCAGCTATTTAGTCTTCTTTCTGACTGTAAGCTAAGTCACGCAGAATTTGGTTCTCTTTGTATGAAAGACCTATGAAAATTCACACAATGTCCCATTAAGCACCCCGGGTCAGGTAAAGCGTTAACAGATGTAGAATAAAGCTCCCTCTACACTTTGCATCTAAAATGTGCCTCAGCCCCCAACCTCGACGAGCACCCTCCACAACACGAGTGCGACATTTTTTCCATTTCCCACACAGACTCAGAGAGATTTTCAGATTAGGGCCAAACTAGGGAACGTTTTGTACTATTAGCCCAATGGAATAAAACAGGCCAAATTCAATGCACATGGAAAGAAACAAACATTCATTCTATCACCTCTGGACAACGTTTGAACCCGGGTCCCAGGACTATTAGACCATAGGATATTGGAATACAGAGTAGAATTTCTATATTTGCCGATGACACCAAACGTGGGGGGGTGGCAAACAGTGAGGATGATACCAATTGACTGCAACAGGACATAGAAAGGCTAGCAAAATGGGCAGACAAGTGGCAGATGGAATTTAATACAGAGAAGTGTGAGGTGATGCATTTTGGCAGAAGGAACAGGGAGAGGCAATATACACTTAATGGCACAGATTTAAAGAGTGTGCGGGGACAGAGGGACCTGGGGAGTTAATGTGCATAGGTCCCTGAAGGTGGCAGGACATATTGAGAGAGTGGTTAACAAAGCATATGGGATCTTGGGCTTCATAAATAGAGGTATTGGGTACAAAAGAGAAGTTATGCTGAATCTTTATGAAGTGCTGGTTAGGCACAACTGGAGTATTGCGTCCAGTTCTGGTCACCACACTTTAGGAAGGATGTGAAGGCCCTTGATGGGGTGCAGAGAAGATTTACCAGAATGGTTCCAGGAATGGGGGATCTTAGCTACAAGGACAGGTTGCAGAGGCGGTATTTGTTTTCATTAGGGCAAAGGAGGTTGAGGGGTGATTTGATACAGGTGTACAATATTATGATGGGTTTGGATAGGCTAGACGGGGAAAAGCTGTTCCCACTAGTTGATACAAGGACTAGGGGACACAGATTTTGGGTTTTGGGCAAGAGATACAGGGGGGATGTAAGGAAAAACGTTTTTACACAGCGAGTGGTGATGACCTGGAACTTGCTGCTGACGGAAGTGGTGGAAGTGGAGACAATCAATGTTTTCAAGGGGAGACTGGATAGGCACTTGAAGGAAATAAACTTGCAGGGCTACGGGGATAGAGCGGGGGAATGGGACTGACTGGATTTCTCTACAGAGAGTTCGTGCAGACTCGATGGGCCGAATGGCCACCTTCTGTGCCGTATGACTCTATGACCATTGTCTAAACCAGCCTCAGAAGGTGTTTTGAAGCTTTCCGTCTTGCGTTCCTCTTTTTTCCACTTCTTCTGCCTCCAAAAATCTCTAAGAGAAAGGAACTCCAACAGGAATTCCAATATACTATTTTGGATTTCACCACCAACACCTGGCAAACAAAAATCCTGCAGTTCAAGCTTTACAAATGAACTTCAGCAAAGCCCAGAAATGTGCCTTTCCCTTCTTGTACACAGAGCTCACACTCAACCTTTTTTAAATGACATTTCCATATATTATTGTATTAAAATGAGGCCATCACAGAGAACGTGCAGCCCAGAATATCGGCAGGAAGATAAAGTGATGGACATTTCATCCATATGGACCTCCACCTAATTTCCTGATCCTTGCTTGCTAGTTCTGTACCAGCGCAAATGATCCCAATGGCCAGAAAATCTAGCATCAGATATCCAGCAGGAATTTTGGTAGAAATTTCCCCATTTCTTTGGTTATACAAGGTGCAAGATTTCTGTTCTTGAGACACACAGTTTATAGTTAGAACAGCAGTGGTTGGAAAATAAATTAATTTCTTGTAAAATTAATTTAGCAGGCAATTTCTTGCCTCTTTCTCTTTGCAGAGTGGTTGGTACCTCATGTCGACAGTTCCTGGAATGGAATCTCTTATTAGAATGCACAACATTATGATGCTAATAAAATTATATCTGTTGTGACATCTCAAATGAAACCTAAAATATCCCAATTATAAGTGTGGCTTACACAGTTTCATCAGGGCCTCATGTTACTTGCACTTGGCTAGAGTGTGTCTACAAATCCACAAACTCATTTTGGGCTGGCACTGCTCTTCTGTCTCACGGATAATAGTAAATAGTTACAGTTTGAAGCTGAAAGTATTGGGGTTTCTATTGTCTGAAGTCACCTGAGGTTCAGATGGTAAGTACATTGTTATTGCGCCATACAGAGCTGGAAGCCCCTACGTTTGATCACCGATCAGTGCTGAGTTAGCTGATCTCAGCCAAGGTGGCATCTGGAGCAGTACAATTGACCTCAACATCGCTGGGCTAGAGAAAAAAAAAAATCAGCCAGGGATCCCACTCCTGATGACTATCCGGTAAGCCCTGCTGGAAGGTGCCTGTGGATGTTGGATGATCACAGATCAGTTGTGATGGTTGAATATCCAGCTGACACTCGCACCGAGAACTTCCTTGGGGTTTCTCCCCATCGGCCGCTGTAAGGTTGGCAGAAGATAGGTGGAAACCTGGTTTACACGTGGATCCAGGGTTTCTGCCGTAGTTACGCCAGCTGATCGAGAGGAACCCTGAGGAAATTCCTAGCGTTGCTATCTAGGCTCACGTATGAAGAACGGTTGCTTGATATAGAACATTACCTGCAGGAGAGGAGAATATTGAAGCAGAAGAAAGAACAGCACTTTAAGTAAAAGAAATGACAGCAGAATAAAAGATAATGCAATTATTAACAGCGTGCAGTAGTACCGATCAATGTAACACTCAGACACAACATAATCTCACATTGGTTTATTTCATTTCTCAATTTTTTTCCCCCTCCTTCCTCTTCTGAAAGAGTTGACCCTGTGGTACAGTGCAGTTCCACAGGCGACCCCTGTCCAAGTGGTCATTGTTCATGTGTGCGCTTTGACCGTGAGTGTTAGTAGACTATGCAAATGAGGAGGGTGTTACAACCGAGCCTGAGCCTGTCCTCGCACGTGTATTTTCCAGCAGGGATCACTGGAAAATGATCCGGAGCAGGGGCCTCTTCCACTGCCCTGGCTGAGGCCACCTCACTCAACATATAGCAAAGAAAGAAAGACTTGCATTTATATAGCGCCTTACATGACCTCAGGACGTCCCAAAGCGCTTCACAGCCGATGAAATACTTTTGAAGTGTAGTCACTGTTGTAATGTAGGAAACGCGACAGCCAATTTGCGCACAGCAAGCAATATGATAATGACCAGATAATCTGTTCTTTTTTGTGATGTTGATTGAGGGATACATATTGGCCAGGACACCAGGGATAACTCCCCTGCTCTTCTTCGAAATAGTGCTATGGGATCTTACATCCACCTGAGAGAGCAGACGGGGCCTCGGTTTAACGACTCATCCTCATACAGGTTGAGCGTCCAAAATCCGGTAACCTCGGGACCGAGGCCGAGCCGGTTTTCGTGTTTTTCCAGACTTCGGAACATGTTTCTGACGTCCAAAGTCCGGAAATATCGCAACCTGGGCTCGGGCGTTTCCGGACTTCGGACATCAGAAACACGTTCCGAGTCTGGAAATGCCTGGGCCACTCCACGTAGCGCTGACACATTTCTCCGCCCCTCCCCTTCTGTTAAAGGGGAGGGACGCTGCGAGCTCTGCAGAGCATCCGATGGCCCACACTAGGCCACCAGGGCGGTGTGGTGCCGTGACCGCAGCCTGGCGGAAACACTTGGTGGAGCTGTGCAGGTTAAGGAGGATAAAACACAACATTAAAGTTTTATTGCATCACTCGCATTTTTCATAGGATTTTTCAAAAAAAGACAACAGAAGTTAATGGCTTTTTGAAGTACAGGTTGAGTGTCCAAAATCCGGAGTTCCGGATTCCAGAACATTTTACGGATTCCGGACAACCCTGCCACCAATCGTCCCAGAGTCCGGAGTCTGGATCCCAGATCATTACGGATTTCCGGATTTTGGACGCTCAACCTGTAGCAGGAATCAAGCTGTGGATCATCCTGGTTTGTACGGCTCAACTACTTGGGAAAATTTTGCAGACGGAACATTGATGGCTTTGCGTCTAACCCAGACTTCGTACTTTCACTAAAATATTCACTAGCCTACATCCTTTTCAAAATGAGGCATGTGGTATTTAAGGGGTGTTTCCACAGTAGGATACTCCTGGCAGGCAATGTCACTTGCAAGGAGTGTTGACCAGGATATTGCATGCCTGCAGTTCCTAATTTTCTATCCATTGATTTAAGTGCATGGAAGATCAGAAACTGCTTGCCCATGATTACCCGGCAGGCACTCCGTGCACGCCCATTAGATTTGGGAGCTAGTTTAAACCCAGCCCAAACTGATACGATGAAAGTTTCCTTGGCTGTTGGTTGGAAGTATCCAGAGTAAAATGAACTTGAACAATATGAGATGAGTTCCTACTAAGCATGACCCAAGCGCAAAACTGTGCCTAGTTTGGCACAAAACTGGCAATCTCAGTCAGAGAGGCTACAGGATGGCTGATGTGGGAAATGGAAAAATGCCATACTGATGCAGTAGAGAACACTCTGCTGAGATAGAGGCAGAGTAGAGGGACCTTTACTCTCGTGGTAAATTCTCCTATTGCACACTTCTGTCTCAGAGCATCAGCCACCAGGAGTGCATATTGAGAAACTGCACAAGTTTTCCACCCCACCCACCTGAGTGATTTTTCTCTCCATTAAAATGAATGGATGGAAGATCACGGGCTGCATGTGCGAACGCGATATCCCGATATGTGCTCCTGCCGCCGCCGGAAGATTGTAATCAGAAAATGTACCGCTACGTCTAACCCCGTAAGCATAGCTGCTATGGGAGTATTTGGTGGTGACACTGGGTTCCTGGAATGGAATCGTTCCATTTCCCCAGCACTAACATCACTTACATTACCAAGTGCAAAAAGGCCATATTGAAAGACTGCCCAAACTCATGTACAAAGCTAAAGGAGACTTTCAACTCATAAATCTGGGTTATATTTGAATCCAGCTCCCAGTACTTAAAGAACAGCATCAGCCATTCTCCTCATGACACTCATTTCATGGCTGTAGAACCTGTTTTGGGTAATATTTATGGAAGTGTTTGAAGGTTATTATATACACACTGTGTAACCAAAACTGATCACTTATCGCCACTGGGTCAACATAACATATGTTTCCTTTTTAACACATTTCTATGAAACATGAGAACCTGGGAACTGAGAAACTATCCAATGCTCAAATCCTCTGATGCAAAAAGCACAGATGTGTAACCGATCTGCTAGTAAATCAATATGGATTTGTATGACAGTATGTCAGTTATCAAACATCAGCTGCCATCTTTATGTCAAGCCTTTAAGCAATGGCTGTCTTTCGTAGTTGACCACAAGAACCATCTCCAAATATCCTTCGAGTACAGCACACTCTCTCCAAGTGTTAATTCGCCTGAGCATATCTTTTTTTTGTCGAGAACTGGAAGAGTCACGCGTGTCACTGTGGGGTCTCTGACCAAAGACTAAACCAGTTGTGACAAGTTGAACGATAATTAGGCTGAATTCCAGAGTCAGGTAATTCAGCAGGTTTAAGATGCCAAGTATCTAGTTTAAATAGTGAGGCGACAAAAAACAAAATGGCAACTTCACTCAGAGGGTGGTGAATCTTTGGCATTCTCTACCCCAGAGGGCTGTGGAGGCTCAGTCGTTGAGTATATTCAAGACAGAGAGCGATAGAATTTTGAATATTAAGGGAATCGAGGGATTGGGGATAGTGCAGGAAAGCAGAGATGAGGTAGAAGATCAGCCATGCTCTTATTAAATGGCAGAGCAGACTCAAAGGGCCAAACGGCCTACTCCTGCTCCTATTTCTTATGTTCTTATGTATCTGATCTCTCCACAAATGCTGCCTAACCTCTGCTGAGTGTTTCCAACATTCTCTGTTTCTGTTTCAAATTCCGTTCTATTGATATTGCAATGATGCCTCCAGAGGAACAATAGACTCTGGCATCAGCTGTGTAATAGAAATAAAGCTGCCACAGGTCCCTGCAGTGGTATGGAGACCCACCCTAAGAAATTGTTCCTCCATAGAAAGCCAGTGTCACTGCAGGAAACATTAACGGGAACTCTGGCAGTCCTGGACACTGCATGCTGCCATTTGTTTCTCAGGCTGGGCCTGTCTATACAGACTAGTGATTCAATGTTCACATTGCTGGTTCTGTGCAACACAGAGTGTCGCCTTTAAAACCCCGTAGACAATGTCCACTACCCAAGAACAAATGCATTGAGAATGCTGCTATATTTCCATAATAATAGGACTGATCAAGAATGTAACTTAAAGCTATATATACTTCTCAAAATAATAGAGCTCTTTAATAATGCACAGTGGTCAAACCTTCCCCAACAGGTGAAAACGTTCACAATCAGAAACTTAAACATCATCAGTGCAAGATTACATAAGCACAATTGCCTTAACATCCCAATCACAATGTTGGGTCATGACTTAAGCGTCAGCTTGGCTCAGTTGGTAGCATTTTTGCTTCTACAAGGCTCTGGGTTTGAGCCCCACTCCAGGACTACACGTGTGATCTGGACTAATATTTCACAGCAGTACGGAGGGAGTGCTGGATTGTTAGGGTTGTTGTCTCAGATGAAACGTTAAACTGATGCAGAGTCTGCCTATAAAAGATCCTATGGCCTTATTCGAAAAGCAGGAAGCTCTCTCAGTGCCCTGGCCAACACTCTTCAATCACCATCATGACCCAAAGATTAACTGTTCACTCATTTTATTTCCCGTTTGTGAGACCTTGCTGTGCACAAATTAGCTGCTGTGTTTGTCTACATAATGATAATTGACAGCACCTGGAGCACGGTATCCCATTCTGAGTGCTGTGAGACAAGGGAGACATTCAAGAGGGGAGACAGCCTAGAGGAGGCATGAGACTCATCACTACTGTCAAAGCTCTAAATTATGAGGAAAGATTGGAGATATATGGCCTTTTCAGCCTTCAAAGAAAGTGCTTGATAACTGATCTTATAGAGAGGCATGTAAGATAATCAAGGGAATAGAAAAGGTAAATCCAGAATAGGAAATGGGGACACAGGTTCAAACCAGTAAATTTAACACTGACATCAGGAAGTTCTTCACACAAAGGGTGATCAACACATGGAATGGACTCCCAGATAAAGCAGTGGAGATGAAATTCCTGGAACCAATTAAGAAACAATTAGATGCTGTAATAGTAGGAATGGAGGGTCATTCTGGATGGGTGAATGAATATGGGCCCAATAGTCTTGTCTGTATTTTCTTCTGATCGTGTGACCTTGTGACTGCCTATTTTAAATGTCATTTTTTGGTTGTGAAGTACTTTGAGACATCCTGAGATTGTGTTAAAGTGCTATATAAATGTAAGTTCTGTCTTTCTATGACTTCCAGTGGAAGCAATTGTACAGTATAAGCATGTTAGGTAAGTAGACTTGAACCTCATTCATGATAAATATGTAAGTTCAGACAAATTCAATGTACATTTTTAAAGTAAACCTTGTAATATAAAGGCAGTTTTATGTTGCATTCCTGATCGGTTCTATTATGGAAATACAGTAGCATTCTAAATACATCTGGTCTTGGATCAATGGATATTTTCGACAGGGTTTTAAAGGTCTATACTCTGTTGCACAGGACCACAGAAAGGGGATGAATCTGCTGTCTTTCAATAAATGTCAGAACAATGTTCTCTTACTTAAGTCACTGCTAACTCCCTCAGAGGGATATGAAATCTTAATTTTAGCAATTATCACAAATGTGGCACAAACACTTCACAAAAAAGCGGAGCTCTTTAACAATGCGCAGCGGTCAAATTTAATTTGTGACCCTTTTCTGTTTGGCCTGAGTCATGCAAATGGGGCCATGGTTTTTTAACCAACTTGACACATAGGAATGAGGCATAGTGAGGATAATAGATGGCGGGCTATAAATTACAACACTGAAACTTGATCAGGCAGGTTGAAAAATGTCATAGACCATGGGAATGGAGCTTGAGCAGCTTACGAACCTCTTAGAGGCTGAGATGCATTTGTTTCTTTACCCTCACTGCTTTCTGTCTGTTAATAGTTTCACTTTATCATGCATGGTTATATTCCCCCCCCCCCAATTTTCTCCCCTTCTCTTCTGAAGTTGCTAACTCTTGCTGGGGTACAATTATACATCTGATGACAACCTTTATACCTCACCCAAATGGCTATTCTTCATGTGCAAGCCTTGACAGTTAGTGACCATAAGCTATTCCATCGTGGAAAGCATTTTATACAAGCCAGATCCTGTTCTCACCATTCTCGTTTTCAAATCCCTCCACGGCCTCGCCCCTCCCAATCTCTGTAATCTCCTCCAGCCTCACAATGCCCCCCCGAGATAGCTAGGCTCCTCTAATTCTGACATCTTGAGCATCCCCGATTTTAATCGCTCCACCATTGGTGGCCGTGCCTTCAGCTGCCAAGGCCCGAAGCTCTGGAATTCCCTCTCTGAACCTCTCTGCCTCTCTTTCCTCCTTTAAGACACTCCTTAAAACCTACCTCTTTGGCCAAGCTTTTGGTCATCTGCCCTAATATCCCCTTATGTGGCTCGGTGTCAAATTTTGTTTAATAATGATCCTGTGAAGCGCCTTGTGAAGTTTTACTACTGTAAAGACGCTATATAAATACAAGTTGTTGTTGTTGTTGGCTTCCACACACAGCCATTTTCCAGCAGGACTCACTGAATAGTGAACAGATGTGAGCTCCACTGTGTTGTGAATAGTCTGCCATATGATACCATCAGATGCTAACCTACGAATCCTGAATGCCTCTCCCTGCCATTTGAGAGGAGCCGTCAACCCAAACAGTGAAATAGGGGAGTGCGATTTCAGATGAGTGCGCCAAGCTATGCAAGGATCCCATGGTTGTAATTTCAGAGCCTCACTGGCTAGGATCACACATGAAAAATGCCAGGAGTGATGTGATGGAGAGCTGCCAGCATCTGTGGAACCGCAGTTCAGCATGAGCAAGCTCAAGAGAAAGAAGGCTGGAAATGGGACAAATAAATAAGTTGGAGTGCAACTTAGAGGGTTACACGAACAAGATCAAAGAGAACGGAAGCTTTAGGGCCAATAGATATCCATGTTGGAAATGACTTCACCATTGCACCAGGCCATTTGTAAATCTTTGAGTGTGGGAGAGGGACGCGCTACAATGAAAGCTTTCAATTAGCAGCTGGGAGAAATATTTCATTTTCTATCTAGAAAGTGCCAACTGTTCTGTCCTAAAGGTAATAGAAGGAAGAAAAAACCCATGAAAAAATGACTGAGGTAATCACTGAAAATAATCAACAAATTGTAACCTGGTAATTGCTTCCATTTGTGAACAGTTTGCACCATGTGCAGTGGGAGATAGAAAGTAATTGTGAAGGCTAGTGCATAGAATTAGACACAAAGGTTTTGCAAAATTACGAAGAACAAAAAGAACTAATGGAAAATCACATTATATTGTCAAAAGCTCGTGTATAGACTATTAAGGAAACCAAGCTCTCTGTGTGATTTTCTTTTTGATTCGATGATTAGAACAGAATATGTTAAAGCCTACGGGGAACATTGGTGCAGATATTGGGAAGGCAAAAGCAGCAGCATTATAACAAGGAAGTCTCGGCCTTCAGAGGATCCCTGCCCTTGAAAGAGTGAGCAACCTCTGCAGATTGCAAGCTCAGCATTCCCTGAAAACATTTAAGTAGGATGTACTGTTAAAAAAGGAGCCAAATGAGTGTTTTGCTGCACATTTGTCCAACACATTTGGCACCTTAAGAGCCATGGGCCATTTGGGGTTAAACCAAAAAACGGTTCATCATCTAATTCTAGCATTCATACCGTCAGCATGATCATCTCTGAATTAACACATAATCAAGCTCTGCAATTTGTTGGTGTAATAATTGCCATGCTGTCTCTTACCTCTTGCCTCTCCTCCCCCACCAAGTTGTCCATTTGATTCGTTACTATTTTCTTGTTAACTGCAGTGCTCTGTTCATATTCCTGTTTTGGGCTAAGTTAGCTGACCTCAGCCAAGGCAATAGTTGGATATCAGTATTGCTTAGCTAAGGAGGTAAAACAAGAGAGTTTCCACTCCTGAACACTGGTAGAAAGTGTGCATGTGTGGATGCCGGGTGTGGACAGGATTGGGCTCGAGTGTGATGCCCTCATTGGATAAACCACCTGCTGACACTTGCTACCTAGGTTTACGCATAAAGAATGGACATTTGAGTAAGGTACTGGGGGGGATGCCCAGCACCCCTGGAACTGTAACCTAGGAAGAGTCAGCCTCTTTGCTCCGGCACATTTCCCTTACCCTGTCCTCTCATGGCAAAGGGAACCAAGGGTATGAGTGAACCAAAAACTTCAAATTTGGCAGTGCCCTGATCTACCAGTTCACCAACATCATTCCTGAACAGAATTTTTGGAATAAATTCTAACATTTTACCCAGTTATATTGCTCATTATAATATTTAAATATTAATGCAGCGCTCAAAGGTTACAGTCTCAATTTGTGACAGCACTTTTCTACACAGACTAAACTAGTCTTTTTATCATTTCATTAATAATCAATTTCAGCTTAGGTCATAAGCTTGCACCAGACATTGTCAACCCCGCCAGAAGTGCTGAATGGATGATCCTCCTGACTTCCTCCTGAGGCCCCCACCATCACAGAAGCCAATTCAATTCACTCCACGTGATATCAAGAAATGGCTGAGCACACTGGATACAGCAAAGGCTATGGGCCCAGACAACATCCCGGCTGTCGTGTTGAAGACTTGTGCTCCAGAACTAGCCGCGCATCTAGCCAAGCTGTTCCAGTACAGCTACAACACTGGCATCTATCTGACAATGTGGAAAATTGCCCAGGTATGTCCTACCCACAAAAGCAGGACAAATCCAATCTGGCCAATTGCTGCCCCAATCAGTCAACTCTCAATCATCAGCAAAGTGATGGAAGGTGTCGTCGACAGTACCATCAAGCAGCACTTACTCACCAATAACCGCAAGGCTCTACAGATGGTGGTGAAAGCTGCACAACATACTATAGGAATTAAACTACCTGCTGTACAGGATATCTACCCCGAGAGGTGCCGGAAGAAGGCCCTGAGAGTCATTAAAGACGCGAGCCACCCCAGCCACAACCTCTTCGCCCTGCTCCCGTCCGGTAAGAGATACCGAAGCATATAGTCTCGTACTAGCAGGTTTCGAAACAGCTTCTACCCCCAGGCCATAAGACTCATGAACGAATAATTTATTATTTATTACTGTTGTTTTATTTATTATTACTGTATTTCTATTAGTATTTTTATCATTGTTATGCCATATTTATTCCAATGTTGGGAGGACTCGTAAAAATCAACATTTCATTGTGCAGTACACACGTCTGCTGCATATATGACAAATAAAATTGAATTGAATTGAATTGATGCACAGTTTGGGTTCCACCAGAACCACTCAGTTCCTGACCTCATTACAGCCTTGGTCCAAACATGGACAAAGGAGCTGAATTCCAGAGGTGAGGCGAGAGTGACTGCCCTTAACATCAAGGAAGCATTTGACCGAGTGTGGCATTAAGGAGCCCTAGTAAAACTGAAGTCAATGGGAATCGGTGGGGGGAAACTCTCCACTGGCTGGAGTCACACCTAGCACAAAGGAAGATGGTTGTGGTGGTTGAAGGTCAATCATCACAGCCCCAGGACATCACTGCAGGAGTTGCTCAGGGCAGTGTCCTAGGCCCAACCATCGTCAGTTGCTTCATCAATGACCTTCCTTCCAACATAAGGTCAGAAATGGGGATGTTCGCTGATGGCTGCACAGTGTTCACCGCCATTCACAACTACTCAGATAATGAAGCAGTCCATGCCCACATGCAACAAGACCTGGACGACATTCAGGCTTGGGCTGATAAGTGACAGGTAACATTTGCGCCACACAAGTGCCAGGCAATGACTATTTCCAACAAGTGAGAGCCTAACCACCGCCCCATGACATTCAATGGCATTACCATCGCCGAATCCCCCATCATCAACATCCTGAGGGTCACCATTGACCAGAAACTTAACTGGACCAGCCACATAAACACTGTGGCAACAAGAGCAGGTCAGAGGCTATGTATTCTGCGGTGAGTGTCTCACCTCCTGACTCCTCAAAGCCAATCCACCATCTACAAGGCACAAGTAAGGAGTGTGATGGAATACTCTCCAATTGCCTGGATGAGTGCAGCTCCAACAACACTCAAGAAGCTCGACACCATCCAGGACAAAGCAGCCCGCTTGATTAGCACCCCATCCACCACCTTAAACATTCACTCCCTCCACCACCAGCGTACCGTGGCTGCAGTGTGTACCATCTACAAGATGCACTGTAGCAACTCACCAAGGCTTCTTCGGCAGCACTTCCCAAACCCGCGACCTTTTCCACCTAGAAGGACAAGGGCAGGAGGCACGTGGGAACACCACCACCTCCAAGTTCCCCTCCAAGTTACACACCATCCTGACTTAGAAGTATATTGCTGATCCTTCATCATCGCTGGGTCAAAATCCTGGAACTCCTGACCAAACAGCCCTGACCAAACAGCACTGTGGGAGTACCTTCACCACACGGACTGCAGCGGTTCAAGGTGGCGGCTCACCACCACCTTCTCAAGGGCAATTAGCGATGGGCAATAAATGCTGGCCTTGCCAGCGACGCCAACATCCCATAAACAATTTTTTTTAAATGTCTCTGATGTCACGCTGCTTGTCCGACAACCAGTCCTGGATGAGCAGAAATTTCCTCCAACTAAATATTGGGAAGACTGAAGCCATTGTCTTCAATCACCGCTATAAATTCCGTTCTCTAGCCACCAATTCCATCACTCTCCCTGGTCAATGTCTAAGGCTAAACCAGATCGTTCGCAACCTTGGCATCCTATCTGATCTCAAGATGAGCTTCCGACCCCATATCCGCTCCATCGTCAAGACCGCCTGCTTTCATCTCCGTAACACTGCCTGGCTCTGCCCCTCCCTCAGATCATCTGCTGCTGAAAGCTCATCCACATCTTTGTTACCTCTAGACTTGACTATTCCAACACACCCCTGGCTGGTCTCCCACATTCTACCTTCCGTAATCTCGAACTCATCCAAAACTCTGCTGCCCACATTTTAACGCTCACCAAGCCCCATTTACCTATCACCCCTTTGCTCGCTGACCTACATTGGCTCCCGATTCGAAAACGCCTTGATTTTAAAATTCTCATCCTTGGTTTCAAATCCATCCATGGCCGCGCCCCTCCCTATCTTTGTAATCTCTTCTAGCCCTACAACCGTCCCGAGGTCCACACGTATGCACTGGATAGTGATCCGGAGCAGGAAATCTGACTCCACTCCCCAGGGTCTCGGAGAGTAATTGTAGAATCTCAGCTGCTGCTGTGACAGAAGATCAGCCATCTCAGCACAACTGGAGATTAACCTGGGACTTTCTGGCCTGTATGGCTCAGTTCCATACAGTACATATACTAAAGTGTACCTTTTGAATGTTAGCCACAGGAACACCTGATAGATTGAACAGGCAGATGGTCGTATATAATTAATAAAGGTAACTCACACAGAATAGGACTCAAACTTGGTACCATCTGATCTGTAGCCTCAGAACGGTGTTTTTATACCAATTTTAGTCTAATGGGCCATAAAGTTCCACCTTTTACACCTTTTTCCTTTGGGTTTCATTGGTCTCCCATTAGAGTTATGGCGGTGACTGGTAGAAACCTGTGGAATTTCATCATGAACTTTACCCTTAATGTGCTTCATTCCGCAGAAAATTTGCAGTATTATTTCCACAGACAAATATTACTGAGTCTGGTCTAGTTGAAAGATCAAATTCATACGGTATAACAGCCAAGGATTTTCAGAGGAAGTTTATAAAAGATGCTGCTCTCTTTTCAATGGTAGAGAAGAGTCAGAATTCAAAAAAGGTAGAGATAGCATCAAATGACTCAGTTAGTAAACCCACCACCTGCTGTATGTAAGATACCCTAGATGTGTATACATATATGCCTAAGGCTAGGAGTTGGTTTAATCTCATGTGATTAAGGATTTTGCTATCTTTTTACTTATAAATGGATTGCGGATTTGTACTGTAGCTAGAAATAATGAAATGGTTAAAGTTGTTCATTTCCAGGATGCTTTAGGGTTTAACGTGTCAGGGTACAATTTAGCTGTGGTGTTTAGCTTCTGCTGAGGTTCAGGATATGTGATTCGTGCCTGTTGACTCCTTTTTGTTGCCACATTGTGAAATGGGGTAGTCAAGACAGTCTTGAGATAGGAAGTGGGTCATAAAGGCTAGGATGGTAAACAAGTTGGCATCTGGTGTTTTGTAGGAACTCTCTCATTTCTGGAGGTCTTGTTCACAATAACACTTATCATACCATAATGAATCAGCAAGAACAGTGTGCGTGATTAGTAACCTATAAAGATCTTGAGCTTTCCTTAACAATTTGTAGAGAGAGTCAGAATCAAAAGGATCGTCGCAGGTTACACTTCTCCCCAGGAAAAACTGGGTAATTGCGTTTCTTTCTCTGTACATCTACTGCTTGAAGACATTGCGTGTGTCTGGACTTGGTCAAGCACAATAAAAGGTTTACGTTTCAACCATCTTTGGTTTGTCAGATTCGAATTGTCTTACATGTAATAGAGACATTAGGAAGTTCCCTGGTCTGTGTCGTGTTAGCTGATCTCAGTTCAGGTGGCAGTAGGGGTATAACATTGGCCTCAGTGTCCCATTCCTGATTACTAGCCGATGATTCGATCAAGTGGACTGCATTGTACTGGATAGTGTAGAGCTTCTTGATGGTTGTTGCAGCTACAAGGGTTATCTGAAATCAATTTATTCATGGAGTGTTCTGATCTGTTTAATGCCTTTGTAACTAGGGCATTACTTCAATTGCACTGCTTTTGAGAAATTATAATTCCTTCAATGCAGCATATTTTCTAGAACCTCACAGCACCTTTTCTTCTCTGCCTCCTTCCACGGCTCTGTCCCTTTTTTTGTGTGCCTCTGCCAGGGTCCTCCACTTGAAGACATGCTTTAAAAGTGCCACCAAATCACACATTACAGCCACCTGCCAATCACCAGCCTTGCAAAAGGTTCACTACTTGCCTGCTGCTTCCCAGCCCGCTGGCTCTTTAAAGGCTGTACCTGAAATTTCCAACCACTATCCCCAGTGCACTACTCCCGTGTTACACTGGAGGAGTTGCGCTCAGTTCGTGCCAGTGGTTATGGCAATTGAGCAGACCCTGCAATTCATGACGGGGTCACAGTGCTGGAGTTCTTAGGCAGGCGGAGGTCCCATACTTTCAATGCCCCACCAGGGAAAATGGCCCCGTGGAATTTTGTGATTCTCGAAGGACTCGAGGTAGTGCTGAAGTAGAGCTAAATGAGACCAGTATAAATTCTTTGGCTCCACTTCGACCCTGCCACTTGAATGTTGTACCGCGACTCCCTTTGAGAACAGCAGGTGCTGGCAATGCTGAAAACAATAAAAATGACTGCTGCTCTCCATTTGCCAGCCCAAAAAAGTGACAGGAAACATAAAATAATGGTGACAGGGTCGAATCCAATGTGTTGCTTTCCCTCGGAGAAACATTTGAGGTGAAGCACTTTGCAAGAAAATCACTGTAAAATGATTCAGTCTCCTTTTCGTTGCAGTGCCTGCCGCTGCAGTTTACTGGAGATTTTGATTACATGCCTCATTTAGAAGGAGCTGCAAACACTTGCATCTGATGGGAGACAAAAGGAAATGATGAAGTATGTATGGGAGTGAAAGCTCTGTGTAAAGCAAGAAAAGACATTGATAAAAAAGGGGCATGCTTCGGGCTCCTCTATTGATATGATTGGTAAATTCTCTGCCCGGTCAGCTGTGGCTCAGTGGGTAGCACTCTTGCCTCTGAGTCAGAAAGTTACAGGTTCAAGTCCCACTCCAGAGATTTGAGCACAAAATTCTAGGCTGACACTCCAGTGCAGTACTGAGGGAGCGCTGCACTGTTGGAGGTGCCGTCTTTCGGATGAGACGTTATACCGAGGCCCCGTCTGCTCTCTCAGGTGGACGGAAAAGATCCTATGGCACTATTTTGAAGAAGAGCAGGGGAGTTAACCCCAGTGTCTTGGCCGATATTTATCCCTCAGTCAACATCACTAAAACAGATTATCTGGTCATTTTCATATTGTTCTTTGTGGGAGCTTGCTGTGCACAAATTGGCTGCCACGTTTCGTACATTACAACAGTGACTACACTTCAAAAGTACTTCATTGGCTGTAAAGCGCTTTGGGATATCCGGTGGTCGTGAAAGGTGCTATATTTTAAGGCAAGGCTTTGTTTCTTTGGTTCCCGGTGTGGGCCTCAGTTATACAAGATGGCCAAAAGTTTGATCCTTGCTCTGAGTTAGTTTATTTCATCCAGGAAGGATGCTGCAATTGGGTTCAGTAGTCCTAGGCTACAAGGGGGATAAGATTGGTCAGTGTTCCTGGTAACTGATCACTATCCACCGACTCGGACTGGGAAGTGTGTGTTTGTGTGGCCATTATGGGCTACTGTTGAGAGTTTGTGATGCTGGCAGTGTAAAGTCCGCGCCTCAATAATACACGGACTTCGGGAGAACAGTTTAACAGGTACTTTACTGAACAGGAGGCAGCGTCAGACTGAAAATACAGAAGCCTGCTAGGGCCTTTTATACAGGGATGGTCACTGCCGGTACTGCAGTCTAAGACCAGTTATTCCCTTAAAGGTACATACACAACAGGCAGGAGCCTCACCCACCGGCCTCACATAATGGGAAACCGTGGACGCGCTGAAAACGATTTTCATCCAAATGGACAGAAACCTGTGGACAGTGTGGCCACGATTTCCCAGTATGTGCTGTTGGTGGGCAAGGCACTCCACTGCCAGTGTGAATTCAGGCAATCAGATCTTATAGGCCAGAAATTATCAAAGGTGCTGACCCATTTATTTTAAATAGACTAAAGGCACCATTAAAATAGTGAATGTCATATGTACGCACCAACAGTCATTTGTGGGCTTATGTGAGGGGAGGATTCAGCGGAGCTGCCATGGCCCTCACTCATCGCCTTGATACACCAGTAAAGAATGGCCAATTGGCTGAGGTATTGGAGGGCTGCTGCACCTGTGGAATCACATCTCAGTTTGAGTCAGGGCCTTCAGGGGAGGTGGAAAGAAACTGGAAGGAAAAGGGGGCATAATCACATTAACAACAATTTCATGATCATTGGTAGATCAGCAACAATTTATGGTACCTGACCAAGTCCAAGTTTTACTTTCTGTATAAAAATTACTTCTAATTAGCATAGCTCATAAAGATATTCTAGGATGACTATAATGTTTCCATTAAAGCAAAAATGTGTTAATACTTTGTGATGTGAATATAATTTTACACACTATAAATTTTCTTTATTTTGCCCCATCAGTGTACTGTGGGGCACATTGTTTCTGGAAGGCTGTGAAGGGGAGGGTGGAGTGAGACTCGCTGAAATGAGTAGTTCACACAGTGCCTATTGAGCCCAGCACGTTCAAGTATAAAATTTATTATGTATCCTCTAAGCTTTGAATTCACAAACCAAAAATATCTGAGATATTCTATTAAGTATATCAAAAGCAAACAGAATCTGTAACCTCACAGACTGCCACATCCCTCACTCCTCGATCACCGTCAAGCCAGGAGACCAACCTTAGTTCAATGCGGTGTGTAGAAGTGCATGCCACGAGCCGCACCAGGTATACCTTAGAATGTGGTACGAACTTAGTGAAGCTACTACACAAAGCTACCTGCATGATAAGCACCAAAAGCAACAGGCTATAGACAAAGCTAAGTGGTCTCACAACCAACAGATCTGAGGAAAGCACTTTATTTAGCGTAAGCAGACTCAACATTTAATTCTATCCATTTTACAACATTGTCATCACAAACGCGCAAAGAGCGTAGACTACCAGATAATTTGGTTAGTGGCCATGATTCAACGATGTGGGACATGGTTTGTATTTATCCGCAGTTCTCTCTCTGGTGCCAATCCTGAAAGCATCCATTTCACATCAAACACTTCATTTCCCCTCAAACTATGTGACTCCAGAGACACTAGCACCACCACTATAATGACAACTTCATTCAATCCAATGTTCAGAATGCTGAGTCCAGTTTAGCCTAGCAGCACCCAGTGATAATGCATTACTTGATCACCTTTTGTTAAGACTCCAATTCAAGCAATAACGAGTTTGAGGCCTCTTGCTGGAATGCTTCAAAATGCTGCTCCATTGAATGGCAAAGTAAACGTCTGAGCCCGTGATTCCTTAAGCAGGAAGAAGGATTGCTTTCGTCACATGTGTCGTGAAATTGTAAACATTTTCTTTTTGACTGCACTTACAATGTTGCTATACATAAATGACAAGAACAGTTCTTCCCCCATGGTACATTCTTGATTTCAGACAGTTGTCAAGTGTGGTCCAGGTACTGCCCATAGGAATAGAAAACAGAGATATAGAAAAATAGGAGCAGGAGTATGCCATTCAGCCCTTTGAGCCTGCTCTGCCATTCAATATGATCTTGGCTGATCCTCTATCTCAATACCATATTCCCATGCTCTCCCCATACCCCTTGATGCCTTTTGCATCTAGAAATCTATCTATCTCCTTAAATATATTCAGTGACTTGGCCTCCACAGCCTTCTGTGGTAGAGAAATCCACAGGTTCACCACCCTGAGTGAAGACATTTTTCCTCATCTCAGTCCTAAATGTCCTACCCCATATCCTGAGACTGTGGCCCCTCATTCTAGAGCCCCCAGCCAGGGGAAATATCCTCTCTGCATCCAGTCTGTCTAGCCCTGTCAGAATTTTATACGTTTCAATGAGATCACCTTTCATTAAGAACATAAGAAATAGGAGCAGGAGTAGGCCAATCGGCCCCTCGAGCCTGCTCCGCCATTCAATAAGATCATGGCTGATCTGATCCTAACCTCAAATCTACTATCACTCTCCATCCCACCCGAACCCATGTGATCTCCCGGGAGAGGCGAAAAACCAGATAAAAAAACCAATGTGCCAATTTGGGAGAAAAAATCTGGGAAATTCCTCTCCGACCCATCTAGGCGATCGAAACTCGTCCAGGAGATCACTCTGTCCCTGTATTTCCTATTGTACTTACCTTCTGTAAGAGGTGATCTCCACTCCAGCCAGGAACAGGCCCAATTTACTCTTGAAGGACTCCTAGCTGGCAGCCTGTTCCCGAGGTCTCCACTAATCCCTGTGAATAGAACCTTCTCCTGAAATCTAACACAGAATTAGAACACAAGAAGTAGGAGCAGGACCAGGCTACACGGCCCCTGGGCCCACTCCGCCACCCACAGGGCCATGACCGATCCGAACCTAGCCTCATGTCCGATTTCCTGCCCGCTCCCCGTAACCCCTAATTCCCCTTACTTCTAGGAAACTGTCTATTTCTGTTTTAAATTTATTTAATGATGTTGCTTCCACAGCTCTCTGGGGCAGCAAATTCCACAGACCTACCACCCTCTGAGTGAAGAAGTTTCTCCTCATCTCAGTTTTGAAAGAGCAGCCCCTTATTCCAAGATTATGCCCCCTAGTTCTAGTTTCACCCATCATTGGGAACATCCTCACCGCATCCACCCGATCAAGCCCTTCTAAACTCTAGTGAATACAGGCCTAGTCGAACCAATCTCTCATCATACGACAGTCCTGCCATCCCAGGAATCAGTCTGGTGAACCTTCGCTGCACTCCCTCTATGGCAAGTATATCCTTTCTTAGATAAGGAGACCAAAACTGCACACAGTACTCCAGGTGTGGTCTCACCAAGACTCTGTATAACTGGAGTAATACATCCTTGCTCCTGTACTCAAATCCTCTTGCAATGAAGGCCAACATACCATTTGCCTTCCTAACTGCTTGCTGCACCTGCATGTTTTCTTTCAGTGACTGGTGTACAAGGACACCTAGGTCCCTTTGTACATCAACATTTCCCAATCTATTACCATTTAAATAATATTCTGCCTTTCTGTTTTCCCTACCAAAGTGGATAACTTCACATTTAGCCACGTTATACTGCATCTGCCATGTATTTGCCCACTCACTCAACCCAGAATGGGTTTTAATAATGTCCTTTCTGTTGCGATGCTACTCAGCAGAGGGAATGGGAATGTACTGAACCTGAGCTCTGATAAAGCATCCCAGCTCGCTCCTGAAGGCCAGCAATCGATACACTCCTTCCCCCAAACATCAGGGAAGGTCTGTGCTCAGAATGGAAAAGGGTTGCTTTTGAGCAATAACTCGTGCTCAAATCCTGCACGTGTGCAGTTGGTCAGATGTTTATTGAATCTACCCCGCAGTATGACTAGCGTACAAGAGGCTGAGTGATATTAATTGGACAGATTCCACAGCACTGGGAGCTCCAGCATATGACGGCACTGTCTCTTCCTGGTGTCGTTGTACGATAGAATAATTTTTTTTTTAAATGACATTTTAAATTAATAATGCTTCTGCAATTTATGATTAGAAAACAAATTTATAAAAGCAATGATCCATCCTTGTACTTATCCATAGAACTATTTTTCTTTTAACCATTTTTTCCAACTACTCTCCACAACAGATCTTATTTGTACGATGATTGTTTGCTTTTTTCAGCATGGTAGAGTTTCTGCGTATTAAAGGTGACATTGGAACACTTTTCTTCACTTTGCTTTCAGTGACACCATCAAGCCCTCTCTGATGACTTACAATACTGGTCAGAGTTCAGGGCTCCTTCCACAGTGTTTCAGCAATATGTCTCAACCCAAATCTGAAAATAGCAGCCAATTCTACACTACTGTGACATTTCCGTGTCTCACATCAGCCTCACGGTGTCCTCTCTGAGTGAGATTGTCCAATTAGTGATGAATTGTGAGCTGTTTTACGCCAAGGGCGCTGGTCCATTGAGAATTGGGATCAGACTGTCCCAAGCTTAGGATCATTAACAACCATCACAGAGAGAAGACTTTCATTTCAGACTTCAACCTAAAGTCCCAGTGGAAAAAAGGACAATATGCCACCATATTGCACCACAAAGCCCCATCTCTAGTCTCTAATTAATTTTCTGAATAATGATGAGCTTTCAGTCTTAATGTTGCACATGGGAAGTTGGATGGTATGATGTTTTGTAACAACCGGAGTTTGATACCATGTAACACACAATGGCCTAGAAATTTGGTTGGTTGCGCCAGCGATTAGCGCCTAAAGAGCCCAAGAATTGGGGCGTTACCCAATGTTCGGGCGGGCGCAATGAAGATAGCGACACCTCCCATATTGTGTATCCATTTAGCGCCAGCGCTAACTCTTAGCGTGCGCCCGCGTGCGCAGGCAGTTAATGATGTCATTTCAGTGTGCAACGCCTTTTTGGTGCCTCTTGTTGTGTATGTACCTTTAAGAGAGAACTGTTTTACAGCTCCTGTATACTGTAGTACCGGCAGTGACCACACCTGTATATAAAGCCGGAGCAGGCTTCTGTACTTCAGTCTTGAGACTACTCTATTCCAGTAAATACCTGTTGATTGTTAAGTTACAGCATCCGTGTAGTTCTTGGGGAAACATCCTATTTAAAGGATCACGGATCTAACAGTGGCGACGAGTGTCGATTCGAACCTACCTGCAACTCTGCATTTCCCTTCGAGGATTCGCTCCGGGAGGGCGGTGGAAGAAAGTCGAGGCCAGAAACACAGGCGTCGACCACGAGCAACCACCCAGTCGTCCGGCAGAGAGTGAACATCACAGGGGAGGCTGTGGAGAGCCGGGCTTGGTTCCCCAGCCACGACGATCAGCAACAGACTGACGACAGGTACAGCACAGACCCTTCCCGGACAGCGGCGGCTGGAGCCGACCGACAGCAGAGAAAAAGCCGAGCAGCGTCGACGGGGTAAGATAGAGGGTAAAGCGCACAGGGCGCAGCCGGGGGTTGAAAACCGAGCGGCGTCGAGGAAAAACAAAACGGAGAGAGAGAGGGTAAAGCAGCAGCCGGGTTCAGGACCGAGCGGCGGAAACGGGAAAGGCGCACAGAAAAAAAAATGCGCAGAGCACAGCCAGGGCTCAAGGGCTGAACAGTGTCCACGGGGAGAAGAAGGGAGAGCGCAGGAGACGCCATTGAGCCGCGGAGAAGGAAGAGCGTGGGAGACGCCATTTTTAGAAGCCGCAGCGGAGAAGAAGGGCGAGCGCGGGAAGAAAGGAAAGCGCGGGAGACGCCATTTTGTGCCAGCGGAGAAGAAGGGAATGCGCGGGAGACGCCATTTTTGACAGTTAAATCACAGCCAGGGATGCCGAAGAGTGGCAGTATCTCTACATTCGACAATGAAGTCAAAGATTGGGTGACATATGTGGAAAGTATTGAGGTGTACTGCAGGGCGAATGAAGTGCCAGATGCTAGGAAAGCACTGGTTTTGTTAAATTCCATGGGTGCAAAAACTTATGGGTTACTGCGAAACCTAATAACCCCAGAGAAGCCTGTGAATAAGAATTTCGAAAGCATAGTAGAAATCCTACAGGACCACTTAAACCCCACACCGCGGCTAACAGCAGAACGATTTAAGTTCCATAAAAGGAACCAACACAAAGACAAAAGCAATGCTGAGTACTTAACGGAACTGCGCAAGCTATCGAAACACTGCCAGTTTGGAGTGGGACTAGCAGATACGTTAAGGAACAAGTCTGTGTGTGGGCTTCAAAGTGAAGGAACCCAGAAACGGCTTCTATCAGAAAAGGATCTTACGCTGGACAAGGCTTTCAGTATGGCAGTATCACACGAAGCAGCCACAAGGGGCGCTGCAGAGATACAACGGAGACCGCAAGAATATGGCACCAATGAAATGTCCTACGGAACAGGGAAGTGTTATCGCTGCGGCAGAACAACACACGACCAGAAGGATTGTTGGTTCAAGGACCAAGTGTGCAGACAGTGTGGAAAAGCAGGACACATAGCAAGAGTCTGCAGGTCTGGGAAGAAATCCAACAGCAAGAAATCTCCACAGGAGAAGTACAAAAAGGTACACAAGGTGATGGACAGTTGTTCAGACGAACAGAAAAGTGACACAGACTCCGGAAGCAAGGAGCTGGGTTGTCTGAAACTACATAAGGTAACCAAAATGGAGGATCACCAGACTATCTGGGTTACACTCAAGATAGATGGAGTCCAAGTGAAAATGGAATTGGACACAGGATCAGCCCTAACAGTCATAAACCAAAGGGACTACAAGCGGCTATTTTCACATATACCCTTGAAAGCTACAGAGATTGTCTTGAAGACGTACACGGGGCAAAAAGTCTACCCCAAAGGAAAAATAAGGGTGAAAGTGATATACAAAGGCCAGGAAATACCTAAAATGGACTTATATGTATTGCCAGATGGAGGACCACCACTGCTAGGGTGTGAATGGATCCGGAAGATACAATTAGATTGGCATTCCATACAGGCACTGAAGGTTGAGGCCAAAAAGGATGACGACGTCACACCTGGACGACTGTCAAAAATGCTAACTGACGCAAAGGAAGTGTTCCAGGAGGGACTCGGAACACTAAAAGGCATAACAGCAACGATTAAAATAGAGGTAAATGCAAGCCCAAAGTTTCTTAAGGCCAGACCAGTGCCTTATGCGATCAGACCAGCCGTCGAAGCAGAGCTGGAAGGGTTGGAACGTTCAGGAGTACTGTCCAAAGTAGACTGGAGCGAGTGGGCTACACCCATTGTTCCTGTAATGAAGAGGTCGTTGAGTAATACGCCTGGGGAACCAAAGAAGGTCCACATCTGTGGGGATTTTAAGGTGACAGTGAACCTAGTCCTTCACACGGTACAATATCCGCTTCCACGAATTGAGGATATTTTCGCCTCGCTATCTGGAGGTAAACGCTTCACCAAAATGGATCTAGCCCAGGCGTACTTGCAAATGGAGGTAGAAGAAGCCTCGAAACAATACCTCACGATCAACACTCATAAAGGTCTCTATTAATACAACCGGCTGGTGTTCGGGGTAGCATCGGCTCCGGCTATTTGGCAAAGGGCGATGGATCAAGTCCTGCAAGGGATTCCAAGGACCCAGTGTTATTTGGACGACATCCTGCTCACGGGCGAAAATGACAGTGATCACCTCGCCAACTTGGAGAAGGTGCTCACCAGATTAAAAGGAATATGGGCTACGAGCTAATCGCCACAAGTGCGAGTTTTTCCAGAAGCAGATCTCGTATTGTGGCCACGTCATCGATGAAGAGGGGTTACATAAGTCCCCTGAAAAGATTGAGGCAGTAGTCAAGGCTCCAGCACCGGAAAATGTGTCACAACTGAGGTCGTTCCTCGGGCTGGTAAACTACTACCATAAGTTCTTACCAAATTTGTCCACGGTATTACACCCACTGAACACCCTACTGCAAACAGGGGTGCCATGGAAGTGGAATGATGAACGTAGACGAGCTTTCCAGAAGTGTAAAGAATTGACCACATCAAAAGAGGTGTTGGCCCATTTCAACACAGCACTACCAATTCGTTTGGCATGTGATGCATCACCCTATGGTAGTGGAGCGGTGCTGTCGCACAAATTTCCAGACGGGTTGGAGAGGCCAGTAGCCTTTGCGTCTCGGTCACTAACTTCAGCCGAGCGCAACTCCGCCCAGATTGACAGGGAGGCCCTCAGCCAATATGGGGAGTAAAAAAATTCAACCACTATCTGCATGGGCAGAAGTTCACCTTGCTGACTGACCACCAACCACTTGTCTCCATCTTTAATCCTAAGAAGGGCGTTCCAGTGATGACTGCACAACGGTTACAAAGATGGTCCCTGTTTCTAGGGGCGAATCAATATGAAATAGAATATAAAGACACGAAACAGCATGAAAATGCTGATGGGCTATCACGCCTGCCACTGCCTACTGTGGAGGAAGCACCAGCAGTGGACCCTATCGAGATATTTTATTCGTCAATAATTGAACGATTGCCAGTAACGAATGCGGATATAGAGAAGGAGACCCGCAATGATCCGACACTGTCTCGGGTATATGATTTGACGGTGAGGGGATGGCCAACACATGGCGACTCACTGTTGCCAGCATTCTCATCCAGAAGAGAACAGCTGTCAGTATGCCAGGGGACAGTGATGTTTGGATCCCGAGTGGTGATTCCACCCAAGTTAAGGGAGAGAGTGCTAAATGAGCTTCATGAAGGTCATCTGGGAGGGGTGAAAATGAAAAGCCTTGCTAGGGCTTGTGTGTGGTGGCTGGGGATCGATCAACAAATCGAGGAACTAACCAAGAGCTGCTCAGGATGCCAGAAGGTCCAAAATGCACCACCACATGCCCCTCTACACCCATGGGAGTGGCCCTCCTCTCCGTGGCAACGGGTGCATATTGATTTTGCTGGTCCATTCATGGACTCAATATTCTTAATAGCAGTGGATGCTCACTCGAAATGGCCTGAGGTGATCAAAATGTCCTCAACCACCACAGAGAAAACGATTGCAGTCCTACGGACCATATTTGCCAGGAACGGCTTGCCAGAGCAGATTTGCTCTGATAATGGACCACAGTTTGTGTCCGAAGAGTTTCGAAAATTTGAGAAGGAATGGGGTAAGGCATTACACATCCGCCCCGTATCATCCAGCCACAAATGGATTCGCTAAAAGGTTCGGACAAACCTTTAAAAAGGTGATAAATGCCATGTGCGACGATGAAATTCCACTACAGCATAAGGTGGACAATTTCCTATTAGCCTACAGAAATGCGACACATGCAGTCACCAGCCAGACCCCGGCCATGATGTTCTTTAACCGAAGGTTGAGATCTCGTCTGGATTTGCTCAGACCCAATGTGCGAAGAAATGTTGAGGATAAACAATTCCAGCACATCAATGAGAAGCCGACAAGGAGTTTCAATGTAGGACAACCAGTCTTGGCCCGTGACTACCGAACAGAGAAATGGCAACCCGGAACGATATGCACAAGGCAGGGGCCATTAATGTACACAGTGGATGTCGGGGAGAACATTGTGAGACGCCACGTCGATCAGATCTTAGCGTCACAGGAACGAGTCAACCCCATGTCTCGAGTACCTGGGGATGAACCCGACATACCGGTAGCATCTACCTCCGAACCAGTAGCAGTGGAAACCGATGAACTAACCGACGAAAAGGGGCCAGAATCGCCTCTGCACCAAGAACAAGAACCTTAGGAAAGGCGCTATCCCGAAAGGATCAGGAAGCCGCCCCAAAGACTGAATCTATAAATGGACTATTTTCAGTTAATGTTGCATGTTAAAAATGTTAATTGTTAAATGAATGTTATGGTACTGTTAATCTAAATGGGGAGGAATTGTTGTGTATATACCTTTAAGAGAGAACTGTTTTACAGCTCCTGTATACTGTAGTAGCGGCAGTGACCACACCTGTATGTAAAGCCAGAACAGGCTTCTGTACTTCAGTCTTGAGACTACTCTACTCCAGTAAATACCTGTTGATTGTTAAGTTACAGCATCCGTGTAGTTCTTGGGGAAACATCCTATTTAAAGAATCGTGGATCTAACAACCCTGACCGGATATTCGGTGGCGCTCGGAACCTTTCCGCCTGGCGCTATTAGTGACAGTTGGATGGAGCGTTTCCAGGCCCTTCTCGGAGTCAGGGGGCGTTATTTAAAGGGGACAGCTCTAGTATAAAAGCTGCAGCCACTTGGCCTGTTCATTCTGTTCGTTGCTGGAGAGAGTTTGTGAACTACTGTTGCACACTATTTTTCGGATTTAGCCTTCGAAGACTTGGGACCTGCAGGCCTGTCCGGAGCAGTTGGAGCGCTTGACATTACTGCGTGTTGCCTGTCTGGCATAGCAATGGGAGCTGCTTTGGAGGGGAATGTCCTCATGGCCAGACACTTGGACGGGGCACAGAGACGGCAGGAGGGCCGGGATTGGCCAGAAGGAGGAGGGGCAATGGAGGTCGGCCAATCCGACGATACGCTGCGAGGGTTTTCAGGCAGCAGGTGTCATACCTTACCATGTCCGAAGAGCAGTGTCTGCGAAGGCTCAGATTCGGTAAGGAGGTTGTGACTGAGCTGTACCACCTGCTTGCTGAGGATCTGCAGCCGCGTCTACGGTGCAGGACCTCTCTGTCGGTTGCCGTCAAAGTGACTGTTGCCCTGAACTTTTACGCAAGCAGATCCTTTCAGTCAGCCACTGGGGACATTGCGAATATAACACGATTTGCAGTGCATTGTTGCATCTGGCAAGTGACAGCTGCCCTCTATAGAAGGAGGCGTCAATTCATCACCTTCCCTGTGACCCTGGAGAAGCAGGCGGAGCGCGCGCAGAGCTTCGCTGCTATTGCGGACTTCCCCATGGTGCAGGGGGCCATAGATTGCACACACGTAGCTTTGCGGGCACCATTGCAGAATCCAGAGGAGTTCCGCAACTGAAAGGGGTTCCACTCCCTCAATGTCCAGCTGGTCTGTGACCACCGCCAGATGATCATGGCAGTCAACGCACAATTCCCTGGGAGCAGCCACGATGCGTTCATCCTGCGGCAGACCTCAGTTTCTGACCTTTTTGAGGGCCTGGCTCACCCACGAGGCTGGCTTCTGGGCGACAAGGGCTATCCTCTCTGCCCATGGCTCATGACCCCACTCCGTTTGCCCGCCACCCCGGCAGAAGAGCTTTACAACAGCAGCCATCAGGCGACCAGGAACATTGTCGAGCACACTATTGGTGTGCTGTCTGGACCATTCGGGGGGAGCCCTGCAGTACTCGCCGGAGCAAGTGGGTCGCATCGTTGTCGTCTGCTGCATGCTCCACAACTTGGCCATTCGATGAACCCAGCCAATGCCAGCTGACCCTCAAGGTCCAGCAGAGCAGGCGGACGAGGAGGAGGAGGAGGAGGAGGAAGAGCAGGCGGACGAGGAGGAGGAGCATGCGGACGAGGGGGAGGAGGAGGAGGAAGATGGGCGAGCTCCTGAAAATGGAAGGGCCGTCCGTCAGAGGCTCATAAGGACTCGGTTCTAGGCCCCTCTGACGGAATGATGGCTGTCATTCGTCTTGCGCACTTCGGATCGTTCAAAGCCTATGAAGGCCACCATGAGTGTAAATAGTTACGAGTACCATTGTAAATAAAAAAATGTCTTTATTGTCAAAAAAGTGCTTCCTTCCAGCATAACAACGTCATGTCAACAGAAACTCTGTGCAGCAGTCATCGTTCCCTGCCTTGCCCTCCAGGGAGCCGGTGGCCGAACTTGCCTACCCCCCTCGCGTTGCTGCAGGCCGCTTGTTCCGGCAACTGGCTCCTCATCAGAGCCCCCCCCTCCCCTCCAGGGAACTACTATCCCCAGTCTGCAGATGTGAAGGCTCCCCTGAGGCTGGAACAGATGGTCCGGCTTCCTCCGGATCCTCGCCTCCGGAGGCACTGGCACTGGCAGCTTCAGGGCCCGGCTCCCGAGCTGGTGATGCAGCATCTGAACGCAGGGAGGTGGAAGAGTGGCTTTAGCAATAGGACAGGTTGGCAGCAAGGCATGCCAGATTGCGGCAAGGCTATGACATGGCTCCACAGTGAGAAAGCATGCTGGCGGGGGGACCAAGTGGAAGGAGACAGCTGTAAAAGGTGAGAACCTTACCATCGTTGTCGACAATGGGGTCGGCAGCTGCAATGGTAACAGGACCACTCAGACGTCCTCCAAGAATCTGGTGCACTCTCTCCTCAAGATCCGTGAGAGTGACCACTTGTGGAGGTCCTCCACCGGTTCGAAGCTGGTCTTTGCGATTCTTCGCCAGCTTGGACTGCAGGGGAAAGAAGGGGAAGTTATGTTACATGATGCCCTGAGTGATCATCTCATGCCCCGCATGGTGGAAGAGGCCTTACATGCTGCCGAGTCAAATGTGCATGTGTGCCCAGAAAGGGCCATGGGTGCTTGCTGACACATGGCCATTGGGGCATCGCGCACCCTGTAGCCATAAAGTCAGGTGCAGATGGAGGGAATCAGAAGTTTGAATAAACACCAATCACATTCACGACCCGAGTGAGGTCGTTGAATTTCTTCCTGCACTGTACAGGGCTCCTGGTCACCATGCTGCTGGAGTTGACCCTCTGAGAAACATCCCTCCAAGCTCGGCAGTATTCCTTTTGATTCGGCCTCCTGCCATTGTCTGGGTAGAGAACATCTCACCGGCGCTCCACTGCGGCCACCAATTGCTCCAGAGCCTCATAGCTGAAGTGCTCTGCTCTCTGTCTCACCCTCTCCATCTGGTCCAAGGTTTTTGCGCCAGAGAAGGGCCTGCGCCGATTCTGAGGCCTACAAGGCGCTGAGTGTGGAAGCTGAGGCTGACTGACCCACCCCTTTAAGAGCCGGCTGGCGCCTGGAAGTCTCGTGGTTTTCGGTAATTGAGAGCACCTGTGCTGTGCCCGTCCGCGCCGATATTGGGTTGCGCCGGAAGTTTTGCACCTTAGGAGTCCCGTGCAACGTCTGAAGTCGCGCCTCAATCACCTTTGGGGGCGATGCATCCCAATATCGCGCCAGGCGGCGATAAGTTGCGTCTGGCTATAAATTTTGCGCAGCGCCAGTTCTAACGCCTCAAGCGGGGCTATACCCAATTTCTAGGCCAATGTATTATTTTGCTGTTAAAGTGTCGCTGTATTTAACCTGGACAATCCCTTCAAAAAAAATCTGCAAATAGAGGATTTATTACTACAGTATTGATGGAAGTTTGCAGATTGGCAGGTGTTTGGACATATCTGGTCCAAGGTAAGGAGAAACCAGCATGAAATAATTGCCTGTTTCTTTTTTAAATATACTTTTGACACTTTGAAGTGTGACATCTGCTGTATGACAGACTCAAAACTTTTACATATAGACTAGTCAGTCTCCCATGGCATTACAAACAGTAAGTCGATATGGTCACTCTCTTACCTGTCTCGGATACATTGGTGTTTCTGATTCTATCCGTCTTTTTTGTTTCCCTCTCTCTCTTACTCCTCTTCTATTTCTCTCCCTTTCGTTCTTTTTGCTCCTCTCTCTGTCCTCTCCTGCTGCTCCCTCTGTTTTTCCCTTCTTTCCTGTCAGGTGGGAGGTGGTATAGCTTGATGTGGTGAGGACAGAAACTAACAATGGCTACAGGCTGCATTTGAGGTTGGGTTTGTATGAAAAATGTGGCTCTGAGGTTCTCTTCCCAGTCATTTCCCTCCCCTCCCCCAATTGCTCCTGGTTCCCTGCCCCTTTGCTTGCATCGCATCCCTTAACTCTTCACCCTCTCACCACCCCCTCACTCCCATTACTACCCTTACCTCTTTGAATAACCCACTCAACCCTTGTATTCTCCACTCATTGTCACCCTTTACCCTCCATCCACGATCTTCCACTCGCCTCCCCCAAGGGTGGGTGCCGTGAGGTCAGAAGGCCTTCCTCTTCTTCAATCGGTTTCCCTCCCATCACAACCTCTCCTACTTTCCCTTCCTATCTGTTTCCCTCAGAGAGTCTTTGCTTGTTTTCAAAATTAAACTTGTTTTAAAAAAGAAATTAAATTAAAATGAGTTGAAACACCTGCGGGTTTGCCTTTCTCGCGATCTGTGCTGGTGCGCCCGATTAGCATGAACCTTTGCTGTCAGGTGGCTTCAAAATTCAACTGGGCCTTATTTTGAAAATTACATTACATGAAGAAAGCACACCATTTTTTTCTTTATTTATTTCACTCTTTCTCCCTTAGTTTAATACATTGTTTAAAGTTCCTAGCACACAAAAGTTACCACAGGTAATCAGAACAATGTAATTTCTTTTCTCTCACAGCCTCTCCATTTAAAAAAAATATGCACAATATGAATTTTACCTCAAACGCTTTCAAAAGCTACTGGGCAGAAACTGTTCAGAGATAAAGAAAAATATTTCAGCAGTACATTGCTGACTGAATAGTGCTGATGCGTTCTGGGGAAATGATGTCCACTGCGCATGTTCAGACTGCACAATCCAAACTCAGCTCAGAGATTCACAGCTCGGAGCAAAACATTGCTTCCCTTTACAACCGGCAGACTTCCAAAACATAACTGTGTCACCGTACTGCTATTTCTTGGCTTATTTTATCTTCACTCCTACTCTTTTCAATGTTATTAGTGTCCCACACTTTTAGCCATGGTCTTTCATCAAGGCTTCTCAATTTAACAAAGGCATAAATGGGAATCAAGCACTTCAATGTGCATGAATGGAGGTCTAAGGGGTTACAAATAAGATTTGGGGATGGTGACTGGTATCGGATAGAATTTACTGTCCTGACTAATGTTGAATGGAAGTCAACCAGAACTAGAACAAGCAACAAATGGACATGAGGCAATGACCGAGTCTATAGGAGAGTAACTGGGATCCTGGAAAAAGACATCTTATAAATGGTGACTACATAAAAACTCAACTGTGATGCTTTCCATGATGGAATAGCCTGCCAGCATTCACTGCCTAGACTCACTGTCATAAAAGATGGTCACCTGGACGAGGTACTAGAGGCTGGCAGGCACTTGTGGAACTGTACACCAGTAGGAGAAGAAGGAAAAATACATCAGTTTCTTATCTGAGAGTTGACACTTTACACTTGAGCAGACAATCATGTTTTAGTAATTGACCATGACATTAAATAACACATCTTAATTGAAACTTGACTAAGAAACTACCTGTTTTTCCCTTCTAACTACGATTCAGTGAATTTTAATTTAATAGTACCACTTAAAAAACCGGTCTCGAGAGTACTTCATTAATGTAGACTTAACTGGTAAAGGAGAAGAAGATTCTTTAGGAAATAAATAAATGCCCACTGAATTAAGATGTCAATCTTAATGTGCTGTGTTAAGAGGAGAATGCTATAATTCTGAAGCAAGTTGGTTTTTCTCCACATTTGTAATTACTTATCTGGAGCACATATTGTGCATATTTAATCTACCGCTCCTACTCCTTAAACTGCCTAATGCATGTTGACTAAAATGGGTGTGGAGTTTTATGTTAAGCACCCTTTCCCCTCCAGTGCTTTCCCCCTCCACAACTCCTAACTCTCTATAAAACCCAGTTTTGTCCAAGACTTGAATACTGCTCCCATATCTGGTGAAGCTCTTCCATCACCTTCCTGTGCAGGGAAGAGAAAAAGCGAATCATCTGGGGAGTGATCCTATTCTCCTCTCCAGCCTCCAATCTCTCTCTTTCTCGTTCTGATGCAAACTTTCATGTTTCTATGGTATCAATCCTCTATGAGCATTCCTCCTCAAAAGCTTCTTGTCTGTTTTCTCCAAATGTCCAATTAGGTTGGCCTCCATTCTTCACAAACTGGCTAATCCAGAGCTCTGAGGTATAAGTTCTCGCCCACAGAAAGTCCTGCAGACTCATAACCACCACCCCTCCCCTTTGCCAAACTCACTTGATCCCTGTGCCTCAGCAAACCGGTTTCAAGATCCTACATAAGAACATAAGATGTAGGAGCAGGAGTAGGTCATTTGGTCCCTTGAACCTGCTCCGCCATTCAATAATATCATGGCTGATCTGATCTTGGCCTCAACTCCACTTCCCTGCCTGCTCCCCATAACCCTCGACTCCCTTACCTTTCAAAAATCTGTCTATCTCCACCTTAAATATATTCAATGACCCAGCCTCCACAGCTCTCTGGGGAAGAGAATGCCAAAGATTCACAACCCTCTGAGAAGAAACTCCTCCTCATTTCCGATTTAAAAGGGT
Source organism: Somniosus microcephalus (assembly GCF_052327205.1). Lineage (NCBI taxonomy): Eukaryota > Metazoa > Chordata > Chondrichthyes > Squaliformes > Somniosidae > Somniosus > Somniosus microcephalus. The sequence goes on along the minus strand of NC_140999.1, from coordinate 47,034,460 downwards.
GCCTCCTTATTCTGAAATTATGCCCCCTAGTTCTAGATTCCCCCATGAGGGGAAACATCCTCTCTGCATCCACCCTGTCAAGCCCCTTCAGAATCTTATATGTTTCAATAAGATCCCCTCTCATTCTTCTAAACTCCAATGAGTATAGGCCCAACCTGCTCAATCTTTCTTCATAAGACAACCCCTTCATCTCAGGAATGAACCTTCTTTGAATCCTCCTCCTCATTTTCAAATCCCTCCATGGCTTCAGTCCACCCTATCTCAGCAATAATCTCCAGGTGTCCTGCCCTACCTGCACGCTTTACTCCTATGACTTTGGATTACTGCTTGCCCCCCCATTCTCTTTGCTCTATCAGAGGCCACTCAGATCAGTTGGAGCACAGGACTGAAAACCATTAGAACCAATCAATCAATCAATCAATCAGACATTACTGTCTTCAATTGTTGGCAAAATGCAAAGTTGAGGCAGAGCAGTTGCAAGATCTGCTAATGGCTTATTTAGTATTTGTCCCCACAGGTTTTATATAAAACAAGCTGCCAAAATGCAGCTTTTAAAATCTTACTTACGTTTCCACAAGGAATTTCCTGGGGCATGTTCGGCTGTTGTCTTACATGAAGATTCATTTTCTTCAAAACTAGTTGCAGCCGCTTTTTGAGGTAAAGCGGATGTGAATGGCGTGAATGAATGAATGAACTGGTTTTATTTACGGATTCCTGTCAATGCACTCGTGGAATTGCTACGATTTGGAAATAAAATAGTTGAATGGGCTACTGTGCTGTACGATGCAGACTGCTGGCCTGTTCGAGTGTGAGCTGCAATGCCTGATTATGTTCAGTAACTTCGAAAGCTGCTTTCAATTTGTTTACGCAAACATAGTGGAGGTCCCTTTGTTGCTGGGAGAGAGTCCACACCATTCATATTAGAGTGCAGGAAAATGTGAGGCGTTATATTAATATTCAATAATAATATGACAGATTGCAAACCAAGGACTGGAGGCACTCAGTCAGGTCAATTTGGGAGCAAAAAATTTAGCTGTTCGGGTCTGTTCCTGCAGATTGCGTTTCGGTGCACTTCAATCTTTTCAATAATGGCAACATGTAATGATTTTTAATTCCAGTACAAGAAACCTTTTTGATGGTTAAAAAGAGCAACAAAGGCTTAACACCCAACGTGTTCATTTGACATTTCCCCATCCACTATTTCAGTAGAGGCATTAACCAGTTTAACTTTACCCTATGGAGTTGTATTGAAGTCCATACAATGATGTATATTTTCATACTTAAAATATCTGTAACCATATCAATAAAAAAAATACATTTGGCTTGAGAAACAGAATTACAAAATACCAGAAAATGCACCAAATAAACTGTCATAAATTAAAACAGTCGGGGGTGGGGGGAGGGGGAACATGCCTCTATATCCGTCTAGAAAAGAAATCTCCTGCCTTCAGCACTCAGACTCCTACAGTAATTTCTAAATTCACCACTGCTGCAAACTGTGCTTTTGTGTGCTGTAGTTTTCTTCCTTATATGAAAGTAATTGATTGTTGGGTGGACCCACCGCTTAAGTAATGAAAAGTCTGCGCCTACTACACTTTCAGTCAAACTTCTTGTCTTCACATGTCATTAAGGACTACATTCCAGGTTGTTTTTGAGTTATCAGCTTTTGGGAGGGGTGCGTCAGCTTTTGTGAACCGGATGGTCAGCTTTAGCTAGTTTTTTTGGATTGTCTGCCCAATTTCCAACTCACCGGCCCAGAAATTAGGTTCGGGGGCTTGCCGCGCGTGCAAGCCCCCGATGTGCACTTACCCGGCGCGCCGACAGCTGAAGCCTGGGCCTGCTTGGAATTCCTGTCACTGGCCTGGTTCAGCTGTCGGCGCGCTGTGCTTGCCAGATCCAGCGGCGTAGTTAGTGCGATGTGCCGGCTGGGATCAGGTGAGCACTGGGCAGCCAATCAGGGGAGGGAAAACTTCATTCATGAGTTTGATAGTAAGAACTGTCAAACTCATGAAAAGTACGGGCGCCCAAAACACTACTTAAACTTTAAATAAATTTTTTTAAAGCATCCCACTAATTAAATGAACTATAAATAACTTTAAAAAACTATTTTAAACAATTAATCAAATTTTTGAAAAAAATAATTTTTTAAGAAATTGGGTCTAAAAATAAACTTACCTTACTGTAAAGTCCTTAAAAACAATAAAGCTGTGTAAAAAATGTTATCATTTTAAATAATAGACCACTTACCTTAAAGAATCAAGTCCTTACATCTCCTTTTTACATTTCTAAAAAGTTGAGGCCCTTACACATGGGCAAACCTGTCAAAAAGGAAGTTCAACGTGTGCGCGCAGAGTCCTGCGCGCACGCGTTGGACCTCTGAACCCCTCGGAGGAAATGCCGGTTTCCCACGCATGTGCTGTGCATGCTGAAATCCGGCACTTCCAACGGGCCCACGTCCGTACTCACGCGTTGGGACCGGAATTACTGGCCCACCATCTTGAGTGCTCTTAGACATTAATTTACATGAAGAGTGAAGAGAAAAAGATCGGTGAAGTTAAGCGTAGGTCCCTTGCAGTCAGAATCAGGGGAATTTATAATGGGGAACAAAGAAATGGCAGACCAATTAAATACATACTTTGGTTCTGTCTTCACAAAGGAGGACACAACTAACCTCCCAGAGATGTCGGGGAACATAGGGTCTAATGAGAGGGAGGAATTGAATTAAATCAGTATTTGTAGGGAAATGGTGTTAGGGAAATTGACAGCATTGAAGGCTGATAAATCTCCAGGGCCTGATAATCTACATCCTCAGGTACTTAAGGAAGTGGCCCTAGAAATAGTAAATGCATTGCTGGTCATCTTCCAAAATTCGATAGACTCTGGAACAGTTCCCATGGATTGGAGGGTAGCTAATGTAACCCCACTATTTAAAAAGGGTCGTAGAGAGAAAATGGGGAATTATAGACTGGTAAGCCTGACATCGGTAGTGGGGAAAATGCTAGAGTCCATTACAAAAGATGTAATAGCAGAGCGCTTGGAAAACAGCGACAGGATTGGACAAAGTCAACATGGATTTACAAAAGGTAAATCATGCTTGACTAATCTACTGGAATTTTTTGAGGATGTAACTGGTAGAATAAGGGAGAACCAGTGGATGTGGTGTATTTGGACTTTCAGAAGGCTTTTGATAAGGTCCCGCATAAGAGATTAGCGTGTAAAGTTAAAGCACATGGGATTGGGGGTAAGGTACGCTCTTGGATAGAGAACTGGTTGGCAGACAGGAAGCAAAGAGTTGGAATAAACGGGTCTTTTTCCGAGTAGCAGGCAGTGACTAGTGGGGTACCGCAGGGATCGGTGCTAGGACCCCAGCTATTCACAATATATATAAATGATCTAGACGAGGGAACTAGATGTAATACCTCCAAGTTTGCAGACGACACAAAGCTGGGTGTGCATGTGTGCTGTGAGGAGGATGCAGAGAAACTCCAGTACAATTTGGACAGGTTGGGTGATTAGGCAAATGCATGGCAGTTGCAGTATAATGTGGATAAATGCGAGGTTATCCACTTCGGCGGCAAAAACAGGATGGCAGATTATCTGAACGGCAATAGATTGGGAAAAGGGGAAGTGCAACAAGACCTGGGTGTCCTTGTGCACCAGTCGCTGAAGGTAAGCATGCAGGTGCAGCAGGCGGTTAAGATGGCAAATGGTATGTTGGCCTTCATAGCGAGAGGATTTGAGTACAGGAGCAAGGATGTCTTGCTGCAGTTGTACAGGGCCTTGGTGAGACCACAACTTGAGTATTGTGTGCAGTTTTGGTCGCCTTATCTGAGGAAGGATGTTCTTGCCATAGAGAGAGTGCAGCGAAGATTCACCAGACTGATACCTGGGATGGCAGGAATGACATATGAAGAGAGATTGGGTCGATTGGGCTTATATTCGCGAGAGTTTAGAAGAATGAGAGGGGATCTCATTGAAACTTATAAAATTCTAACAGGACTAGACAGACTAGATGCAGGAAGGATGTTCCCAATGGTGGGGGAGTCCAGAAGCAGGGGTCACAGTCTAAGGATAAGGGGTATGCCATTTAGGACCGAGATGAGGAGGAATTTCTTCACCCAGAGAGTGGTGAACCTGTGGAATTCTCTGCCACACAGGGCAGTTGAGGCCAATTCATTAAATATATTCAAGAAGGAGTTGGATATATTTCTTGAGGCTAAAGGGATCAAGGGATATGGGGAGAAAGCAGGGACAGGGTACTGAATTTGGATGATCAGCCATGATCTCATTAAATGGCGGAGCGGGCTCAAGGGGCCGAATGGCCTACTCCTGCTCCTATCTTCTGTGTTTCTATGATATCAATGTAGGTTCATTTGTTTAAATTACGATTTAGCCTATTGTCCTCTCTTGAATATTTCTTTCATAAGAACTCTAAACAGTAGAACGCCTCACTTCCCAAGTGTTTCCTTCCTCCCAGAATCAACAGGCTCTTAATACCCAAGCCTAACCATTACTTCTTGATTTACTTTGGTCTATTCTCTTCAACATTGGAGGCCCTTCACCTAGGTTTCTCACGAAATAAAGCCCAAATTCAATTGCGGAGTTCAAATCTTCCTCAAAACGAGTTTATTGTCAAACTGTTTGAAATGGGTTTTCAGCTTAACCATTTTTAATAAAAAAAAGATGGGCAGTTTGGATGAGCAGTGACATTCAAATTCTCCGTACTATTAGAACAGGAACACTTCAGTCACATTAGAATTCTCCAGGAGACAGCAAGATATCACTCAACGTCAAATCAAACCTGGAAATGTTGGAAACACACAACAGGTGAGTCAGCATCTAATACAGAACCGACAGGTTAACATTTTGGGTGGGACCTAGCATGATCAGGTTGGAGAAGCCCCTTTATAGGACGCAGAGGAGAATACAACAGGTAGAAGTCCAGGGTTAATTTGCATATCTGTATTCTTGCCTTCTACTTGTTATTCTTTACGATATGTTCTGGTCAGTCCTATAAAAAGAGCTTCTTCAGTCGGACCACGCCAGTTCTGAAAATGGTTTCCGCCAAAGCATTAACCTGCCTCTTAATCCTTTAATATTGGCCTTTTAAATAGCAGTCTGGGAGCCAGGTGCCCGTGAACTGGCTCCTGGGATTTATGCCATTTCATCTGTTTGATATAAACCAGCAAAGATTTTTAGACCCTGGATTTAACAGCATAAACTCTGGGAGCTGGTTCACAGACACCAAGCTCCGAGAATCTGAATTATAGGAAGAACGGATTAACTGTGATTTTTTATTTCCTTTGGTGGTCAATTGACCTGTGCCATCTCATTCCATATCTCCATGGGCCCCTCGCCCCACAACCTCCGGGGGCCCCTCGCCCCACAACCTCCGGGGGCCCCTCGCCCCACAACCTCCGGGGGCCCCTCGCCCCACAACCTCCGGGGGCCCCTCGCCCCACAACCTCACGGGCCCCTCGCCCCACAACCTCCGGGGGCCCCTCGCCCCACAACGTCCGGGAGCCCCTCGCTCCACAACCTCCGGAAACTCCAGCAGCAGCCATTTTGATCTGGTTGCAGGTGGGTAGTAGAGCATTCTAATTTGTGGGAAGAGTAGAGAAGGAGGTGGTAAAAATTACCAGGAAGTCCCTATCCTGTATCAGAAAGCAGATATTTAATTTGGAAGGGGATTCCATAAAAGGCCCTGTAGCTGAAGAATGACAGACTGGAGACAGGAAAGTTGGATATAAAAAAGGAAAAGAAAACTAAATTATAAATGAAGTATTTTTTTAAAATGTTACACCAAACAGGTATATCATTATATAGGCTCTTTCAGTGAAGACTTTTGCACCATAGAACTACCGTAAGCTCCGTTCCAATCATCTCAGATCAAATCGGTACGTATAGATCATTGTGTTTGCTGTGAGGAACAAATGATTTTCTTATACAATGCGATTGGCTTTGTCAGAGAAAAATGATAACTGGAGTTTCCATTATTTTTGAAATGCTGCTGTCACCAACTGAATTTAATATGTAAAAGGGAACAACCCCAAATATGACAGTTTTACAATTATACGAGCCACAGAAAAAGGGATACAACTGCCTTTTCGGCAGAAAGGTACCAGTAAATTGACTGATTTACTTTGTAGCGCGACATCCAGCGACAGCCCTGATTTCAGCGGCAACGCGGACAACGAGGTGCTGCCTGAAAAAGGTGGTTTTTTGCCGTTGCTTCCGTAGACAGTGCCACCTGCTGTGGTGCTTTAAATGCTGCTGCCCGGCCCAGAAGCCACGTTTCTTGTAGTCAGCTGCAGGCTCCACCCGCCCATACGCACCAGCGTTGTGGTCTTTACTGGCCTGTGCTCAGAGCCCAGCTATTTGGGGAAAGGCATGCGATCAGAAAATAAAGTCGCACCAAACTTAAAAGGGGACAGGCAGAATTAAAATACTCACAATGTGTTAAAATTGTGTTTTAAGGTTTTTATTTCAGTAGTTTAAGGTCAATTGTCATGTGGCTGATAGGGGCATTATTACTGTAATATGAATTAGGGGCATTATTACTGTAATATGAATTATGGTTTAAAGTCACAGTGTGCGAGCTGGGAAATTACACAGGCCTAGGGAGAAGGCAACCCAAGAGTTAAACTGAAGAGCAACAGAACTTAGAGTTTTGGGCCTGTGTCAAAATCCCTAAGTAAACGGTAGCAGTATCACTGGGAGCTTACTACTAATGGAGCTCGAGGCAGCTGTTCAGTATCTTTTCTATGGGACACCATTACAATGTACATGAGAAACTAGAAGAGCACAGAATAAATAGCTAGAGGACCTCATACCAGTGGCAACCTTCTGTACTGCTCCTCATGGATTGAAAGGCCATAGGTCACTGGTATGGGAGTAGATGGCTGGCAATCAGAAGGTCAAAGTTCAAGTCTCAACACTTGAACCTAATCACCCTCAGGTTTCTATTTCCCAGTTCCCCCACCCCCCAAAGGTGCCTGGGCAGGGTTTTATGGCCACACCCAACTGGCCACTCTTTACGCGTTACCCAATATAATGAGCGCTGTCAGGCTATTCAACGGTGGAAAGTGGCACAGCCAAGCCTGGACTATTTTCCTCCAATGGCCGCACATGTCCACTATCCAGGAGGGATCACTGGACAGAGATTAAGAGGAGGAACCCTGGCAGATTTTCTTTCTCCTCTAGGACCCATTGGGTCACTGAGCGGAACTGGAGTTATCTTATTGCTACCCCAGCTGATCTCAACTAATTCGGCCCAGGCCAGCGATCAAACATGGATCTCTCCTGGTCTATGTGGCTCAGTTCCCACTGGGCACTTCATTCACCGAGTCTGGCCATGTGAACATCTGACAGATTTAGCGGGCAGATGGTAAGAATTAATTAAAGAATGCTCAGCATGGCAGAGAAAAGATCAACTTTCAAGCATATTATGGAACCTAGTCAGCAGTTCAGACAAGACTATTAAGTGAGAATTCACTGTTGTCTTTAATCATTTATAATTTGACTGCACACAGGGATATTGCACTGGTAGCCGTGAATAATTGGCTTTATTTTATGTGTGTGCAAGACTTGGAATTCAAGAGCACCACAGATGTGAATAATTGAGTTCTTTCCTCTGTGAAATAAATCCAGTTATGCACTACCACTAATATCGTACCACCACCAAATTTGCTACCCTTCTCTCCTGAAGGCGCTGGCTCCTGTTGACGTACGGTTCCATTCCTGCTGGCAGCCCTCCACTACCTCGACCAAATGCCCATTCCTCATGTGTGAGCCTAGACAGTAAGAGTGTCAGTAGGCTTTTTAACCAAGGGGGCATCACAGCCGAACCTGCTTCTATCCCTCTCTTAAATTACACACACACACTCACTTTCCAGCGGGCATCACTGGATAGTGTTCAGGAACAGCAGCCCTGGTTGAATGTTTTTCCTCCTTATCCAAGGGCACTGGTCAATTGCAGTATCCCATGACTGAGATCAGTTAACTGAGGCTGTTTCACTCACTGAGCCATCAGGAGATCCCCATCTCTAAATATATATTTGTGTTAAATAAATTGGAAATTTTTACAAATCTTTTAATTGCAACAGTGTCACAGTGGGTAAATGCACTACCCTGTATGGTAGTGAGCCAAACAGACTAGGAGGGTTCCAGCTTTAATCTCACTTGGATTAGGCCCCTAGGAAAGAGGAAAATTCTAAAGTGCAAAAAATTGTAACCACAATTTTAATTAAAAATAGAACATTAAACATTTTAATTCTAATTACCCTTTTGTTCTTATTTCCATCTGTTCTCTTTCCTTTCTCATTCCTATTCTTTTAATTTAACGTTTTTCTACCTAATCTAACCTTTTCTGAGTCATTTCTTACCGTCGTCCATTTTGGAATTGGGAGCAAATTAAAGAAATGTAATTGGCTAAAAACAGTTCCAAAAAAATGCTTTCTTTTAACCAGAAGAGTGGTGATCGACATGGTAGTGTGATAATTCCAAGCAGGTTTATATATCAGGGGGCTACCAATCAATGAGTGAAGAGTTGTTGATTCACAGAGAAAGAGCTCACCCTGAGGAATTAGCTCACCCGTGACATGCTAGAGTTTCAAACCTGAGCCGCGGACTCAAGTCCATTGAGAACTGTACTGCAATTGGTCCCAACTCATTCTATTGAAGACCTTTAGCAGCTATAGTTGAGACTTGCATCCCATCTGGTAAAGTGAGATTTAGATCTAGATCCTAGAGGTAAAAGTATAGTGAGCACACAGACATGCCTACTTCCTTACATTCAGCCTTCCTTATATAAAAGCTCTTTAACTTTATCAAGGCCGCCAACTGCTCTCTGCTTATTATATTTCAAACTATTGTCCTTTTCTTTCACTGCGATAGACCAGGCTGCATTGATTTCATACCAGTGTGTGCTAATGTTGGAATTTCTCTTGTCTTTACATGCATTATACAGATGCTAATGCAATAAATTCTTTGTTGTTGCCAACTCTTGTGCACCATAATTTAATAAAGATCAGCAAGATGTCACACACTGTCATTCTTAGTACTAACATCAGCACTTGTACTGGGCAAAAAGAGATTGCTGCTTAAAAAAAATACACCTTGTAAATATTATATGTTTGTAAACACTACTGCAATTGGGTTTATTTCTAGAGGGATAGAATTGAAAAGTAGGGAAGTTATGCTAAACTTGTATTGAACCTTGGTTAGATCACATGGAGTACTGTGAACAGTTCTGCTCTCCATTTTATAAAAAGGATATAGAGACCGTGATTGGCTGGAGCTCAGCTCACAGACTTACAATGGGAGTTCTGAGAGAGAGAGAAAAAGAGGCAATCTAAGTGGTTTAAAGTTTAGTGCCAGCGTGACAAGCAATATCAGGATAGCATGAGGATATAATAAGTAGATATATGGTTGGAGACTATAATTAGGGAGAAAGTGAATTGGGTCTTTGTTGTTTTACATATTGAGGAGTGTAGGGAAAAAAATGTGTGTGTGTGTGTGTGTGTAAAACTGTGTACTGTTCATTCATATATCTTATGTAAATGAAACCAATTACTGGTTCAAGCCTGTCTCTTGATTCAGGAAGAGTATTTATCTACCCTGCCATCTACAGAGAAAGGAGAATTCACATGAATTGTATGGTGTAAGAGTCTTCTGTTAGAATCCATGGTTCACGCTGTCATTTATCTAGATATTGAGCAAAAAATGGTGCATCCTGAATTGTAGAGAATCTGAGTGATGCTGAAATCCAAATAATATCTAGTGTAAAATCCCGAGGGCTATGGGGAGAAAGTGGGGCAGTGGAATTAATTTTCAATTGTTCTAGCAAAGAACTGGCACAGACACAATGGATCGAATGGCCAATTTCTGATCTGCACACATGGTTTTAATTGGTTTTTGGTTGAGGGAAGAATACTGCCCACAGCACCAGGAAAAGTCGCTACTCGTCTTCAAATAGTGCCATGGGATCTCTTTCTTCTACTTGAACCACCAAATAGGGCCTTGTTTAATGTTCCATTTAAAGGATGACACCACTGACAAAGCAGCATTCTCTCAGGACTGCAATGAAGTGCCAGCCAAATTTTTGAGCTCATGTCCTATAGTGAGGCTTGAACACACAACCTTCTGATACAGAGGGAAGAGTGCGATCAACTGATCCAAGCTGATACCTGACAGAGGTGAAGTAACTGAAATTTTCAAGATTATGAAAAGAACTAACAAAACTGATCGAGGCAAATGGTTCATTGTGGGAAAGTATTCAAATACAAGTTAAAAAATCTAGGAAGTTAAGAGTAAGAGGGAAAGCCAGTAGAATCTTTTCACCAAAGGGTGATAGAGTTGTGGATACTAAGGAAGGCCATTGAGGTGCACAGCATTCCTAGAAGCAATTAGCTTAATTTTTGGAGAGAAATAGCGACGCCATATGTACTCATTTGAACCTTACATGCACCCACACAATAAGGATAAATGTACTTCACATGTATATTTACTTAAAGATCTACTGCCATTCTGTAACCAAGGAAGTAAAGCACTCACAATGATAAAAAAACTCGCCTACTGTGCTTTTCCCCTTACATTTTTATCAACAAATGCACAAAATGGTTAAAGTACATGAGTATTGAGATCACATGCCCAACGATGGTGTTTGTTGTTCAATTTTATTTACTGTTCAGAAAGGCAATTAGCCACAATTGGATTCCCAATTAGCCATATGTGACTAATGGCTAATATATTGGACCACACTGGTTTAAAAGTTCTGACATTATGCAGCTGTAATATCATGCAATATGTGGTCAAGCAGTGCCAAGCACTCAGTGTTTTAAAACAAATCTTATAATTAAAAATATTTGTCCTTTGCTTCCAATGCCCACAAAGATTTATTTGTTTAAAACATTGATCATTACCCAACGATATCACTAGATTTCAATTGCCGTCATCGATTTTTGAGGTGTTTTCATGAAATTTGTAATTAGTTGCTGGGTATCAATCAACAGCAGAGAAGTGGAAAAGATGATAACTTGGTAATGTCAAGGGGTGAGGGAAGGAATAGATCTTGAATTCCTTGGCCAGCAAATACAAAGCTGTTACTGCTGATTGATCAATCTAAACCAGCATTTGCACAGAAGCAGGAGAAACATGGTAGAAGATAAAAGGGAGAGTGGGGATTTCTGCAAATCACCAGCTACAATACTATTAACACATTAAATGCACTTAGATTATTCAGCCGGGGAGCGATGTTGTTATAGTCAGTTAGTTGTCAAAGATAAATTAACTTGAAAGACCAGTGGGTAACTGCAGTGTCTGATGCATGACTGAGCCATACAGTCCAAGATAGATCAAGTTTAAATCCGGTCGGTGCTGATCTCAGCTGAGATGGTAGTTCAGACATTACAATTGGCCTCAACGCCACTGGCTAGTTGATCAAAAATTCATTTGACCAAAAACCATGAAAGAAATGAAGTATGCCAAAGGGCCAGTTAGTCCATCAAAGCCAATCCCGCGCATACCCGAACTCTCTCATGATAGTACGATAGCAAAATACTGCGGATGCTGGAAATCCGAAATAACAACAGAAAATGCTGGAAAAACTCAGCAGGCCAGGCAACATCCGTGGAGAGAAAAATAGAGTCAACGTTTTAGGTCGAAACCCTTCGTCAGGACCTGAAACGTTGACTCTATTTTTCTCTCCACGGATGTTGCCTGGCCTGCTGAGTTTTTCCAGCATTTTCTGTTGTTATTTCTCTCACGATAGTGTCTATCTGCATTTTGAATCTCTGTAATGTTTTAGCCTCTGTTACTCTGCTGGTCAATTAGAGGTGATTATATGATCTGCCCCGAGCTGGGAATGACGCTGGCAGCGAGTGTATCTCAGAGCAGCACGGGAGCACCTGTGAACACCAATCCCGACCAGGAGCACCAGGTCACAAAACCACCCTTGCTAATCCAAATGTTTGTCATCTTTTAAGTAAAGGTGTTCTACACTAATGTTGCATTTATATTACAGCCCCACTTCCGATAATAGTGTTCGATTATAAACACGATGGCACTCCTGCTCTGGTAATTGCATTTAAGGGGAAGCTAGATACGTACATGAAGGAGAAAGGAATGGAAGGATATGCTGATTGGGTTAGATGAAGTAGGGTGCGAGAAGGCTCGTGTGGAGCATAAACACTGGCACAGACCAGTTGGGCCGAATGGCCTGTGTCTGTGCTGTAAAATTCTATGTACAGTAGATCCACCTCAGAGGAAAAGCACCTGTGACATCAATCATATTAGGCTGGTGGCAGTATTTTGTTTTGGCAGGCTAGCAGTGCAATTATAACACTACTGGCCTGTATGGGTCATCACCTGAGATTACAGATGGTCTCCTGGTAGATACAAGACACAAAGTTGCAATCATGACTTTGTGAACAACTGTGTGTTTGCGATCCAGTGCATACAGGATTGCCTCACTATTCTCACCAGTATCCGGAGTTCTGCTCCTCAAGGGAACCAGGACAAATTCAGATTAATGACAGGCTTATCACTTCTGGAACTTCTTCAGGAAAAATTCAGTGGAAGTGCAATGCAAACATGCCATTAAAAGTCAGTTATTATTTTTTGTGCACACAATTTAATAGGTGACAGCTTGACACCTCATTAGGAATCTCCAAGGTCTGCACTATTGAAGAAACATGTCATCTTATTCTCACCTTTTCAGAATATAGTGGAAACACTCAGTATTTGCCATAATGAGAGGAATCCCTGGACATGAGAACATAAGAACATAAGAAATAGGAGCAGGAGTAGGTCATACGGCCCCTCGGGCCTGCTCCGCCATTCAATAGGATCATGGCTGATCTGAATCTAGACTCACGTCCACTTCCCTGCCCTCACCCCATAACCCCTAATTCCCTTATCTGCTAGGACAATGTCTATCTCCATTTTAAATGTATTTAATGTTGCAGCTTTCACAGCTCTCTGGGGTAGCAAATTCCATAGATTTACTACCCTCTGAGTGAAGAAGTTTCTCCTCATCTCAGTTTTGAAAGGGCAGCCCCTTATTCTAAGATTATGCCCCCTAGTTCTAGTCTCACCCATCAGTGGAAACATCCTCACCGCATCCACCCGATCAAGCCCCCTCACAATCTTATATGTTTCGATAAGATCGCCTCTCATTCTTCTGAACTCCAATGAGTAGAGTCCCAACCTATTCAACCTTTCCTCATACGTCAACCCCCTCATCTCTGGAATCAACCGAGTGAACCTTCTCTGAACCGCCTCGAGACCAAGTATATCTTTTCTTAAATATGGAAACCAAAACTGCACGCAGTATTCCAGGTGTGGCCTCACCAATACCCTGTATAACTGCAGCAAGACTTCCCTGTTTTTATACTCCATCCCCCTTGCAATAAAAGGCAAGATTCCATTGGCCTTCCTGATCACCTGCTGCACCTGCATACTAACTTTTTGTGTTTCATGTACCAGGACCCCCAGATCCCTTTGTACTGTAGCACTTTGCAGTTTCTCTCCATTTAGATAATAACTTGCTCTTTGATTTTTTCTGGCAAAGTGCATAACCTCACACTTTCCAACATTATATTGCATTTGCCAAATCTCTGCCCACTCACTTAGCCTGTCTATGTCCTTTTGCAGGTTTTTTATGTCCTCCTCACTCACTGCTTTCCCTCCCATCTTTGTATCGTCGGTAAACTTGGATATGTTGCACTCGGTCCCTTCCTCCAAATCGTTAATATAGATTGTAAAGAGTTGGGGTCCCAGCACTGATCCCTGTGGGACACCCCTAGTTACTGATTGCCAGCCCGAGAACGACCCATTTATCCCAACTCTTTGTTTTCTGTTAGATAGCCAATCTTCCACCCATGCCAGTATATTACCCCCAATCCCGTGATTTTTTATCTTGATCAGTAATCTTTTGTGTGGAACCTTGTCAAATGCCTTTTGGAAGTCCAAATACACTACATCCACTGGTTCCCCTTTATCCACCCTGTATGTTACATCCTCAAAGAATTCGAGCAAATTTGTCAAACATGACTTCCCCTTCGTAAAGCCATGCTGACTCTGTCCTATTAAATTATGTTTATCCAAATGCTCTGATACTGTTTCCTTAATAATGGACTCCAACATTTTGCCAACCACAGATGTTAGGCTAACTGGTCTATAGTTTCCAGCTTTTTGTCTACTTCCCTTCTTAAATAAGGGTGTTACATTAGCAGTTTTCCAATCTGCCGGGACCTTTCCTGAGTCCAGGGAGTTCTGGAAAATGATCACCAATGCATCCACAATCCCTACCGCCACTTCTCTCAAGACCCTAGGATGTAGGCCATCAGGTCCGGGGGATTTATCCGCCTTAAGTCCCATTATTTTACTGAGTACCATCTCTTTAGTGATTTTAATCGTGTTTAGCTCCTCCCCCCCAATTGCCCCATTTGTCCAGTGTTGGGATATTTTTAGTGTCCTCTACTGTAAAGACTGATGCAAAATATTTGTTCAGCGTCTTTGCCATCTCCATGTTCCCCACCACTAGTTTCCCGGTCCCATCCTCTAAGGGACCAACGTTCACTTTAGCCACCCTTTTTCTTTTTATATAGCTGTAGAAACTCTTGCTATCTGTTTTTATATTTTTTGCTAGTTTACTTTCATAATCTATCTTCCCTTTCTTAATTAATCTTTTAGTTATTGTTTGCTGGCTTTTAAATGCTTCCCAATCTTCTATCCTCCCACTAGATTTGGCTAATTTAAATGCCCTTGTTTTCAGTCGAATACTATCCTTTATTACTTTACTAAGCCACGGATGGCTGTCTTTTCTTTTACTCCCCTTTTTCCTCAGTGGAATATATTTATCTTGAAAGATGTTTATTCAAAAGTCCCCTATACTTAATCTGGCACAGTATTCACTTCTGATTGGTCTATTTACATTATTTAATCACATTCCCAGCATCCACAGATATGACCCAAAATTTTCCATTGATATATATAAGCGCTGATAGTCCAACTCTTGCTGGTTTCCTGGGCCTAAGGCCTTGACCTCTGCTAGAGTCCAAGCCTGAAGCTACTTTAAGAGCTGTGTGGATAGTAACATTTATCAGACTTCCAGATAAGAACTATCCTGCTGGATCAGAGACTATGGAAAAATAAATTTAAAATACTGGATTTATGCAAGACTAGGATTCAACTTCCACAAAAACTCTTTAAATTAAACTTGAGTTCAGATAATGTGAATGAGGATAATCCAGGTTCCAGTGTAGGAAATAACAACAGAGAATGCTGGAAAAACTCAGCAGGTCAGGCAACATCCGTGGAGAGAAATTTGAGTTGACGTTTCGGGTTGAAACCCTTCTTCAAAACTGGAAAGAAAATAAAAAGATCGAAGGCAAAGCTGCGATCGAACAAAAGAAGAAAAAAAGAGACAATAAAAGGTATTAGAAGCCAGATGAGATGGTAATGGGCCCGTGGAGACAAAAGGCAGCTGAGATTAGGTGTGAAGTGTACTGGCAGGATAAGGACAGCTGCCAGGTGAGAGAGAGAAACAAAAGGAAAGGGGGGGGGGGGGGGGGGAAAGGAGGACCCAAAACAAAGGGGTGGAAAAAATTAAAAGGAAAAAAGTAATAGAGGCCGAGGTTATGATCTGAAATTATTGAACTCTATATTGAGTCCGGAAGGCTGCAAAGTGCCTAATCGGAAGATGATTTGCTGTTCCTCGAGTTTACGTTAAGCTTCCGTGGAACAATACAAGAGGCCAAGGACGGTGAGGTCCAAGTGGGAATGGAGCGGTGAATTAAAATGACAGGTGACCGGAAGCTCGGGGTCACCCTTACGGACTGAACGGAGGTGTTCCGCAAAGCGGTCACCCAATCTGCGTTTGGTCTCCCCAATGTAGAGGAGACCGCATCGTGAGCAACGAATACAGTATACTAGATTGCAAGAAGTACAAGTGAATCGCTGTTTCACCTGGAAGGGGTGTTTGGGGCCCTGGACAGTGGGAAGGGGGGAGGTATAGGGGCAGGTGTTACATCTCCTGTGCTTGCACGGGAAGGTGCCAGGCGAAGGGGAAGGGCTGTAGGGGGTGATCGAGGAGTGGACTAGGGTGTCTCGGAGGGAGCGGTCCCTACGGAATGCTGAAAGGGGAGGGGAGGGGAAGATGTGTTTGGTGGTGGGATCACTTTGGAGGTAGCGGAAATGGCGGAGGATGATCCGTTGAATGTGGAGGCTGGTGGGGTGAAAGGTGAGGACAAGGGGAACCCTATCGTAGTTCCGGGAGGGAGGGGCAGGGGTGAGGGCAGAAGTGCGTGAGATAGAACGGACACGGTCGAGGGCCGTGTCGACCACGGTAGAGGGGAATCCTCGGTTGCGGAAAAAGGAAGACATGTCGGAAGCTCAGGTGTGGAAGGTGGCATCGTCGGAGCAGATACGGCGGAGGCGGAGAAACTGGGAGAATGGAATAGAGTCCTTACAGGAGGCGGGGTGGGAGGAAGTGTAGTCCAGGTAGCTGTGGGAGTCAGTGGGCTTGTAGTGAATATTGGTCGATAACCTATCCCCAGAGATGGAGACGGAGAAGTCGAGGAAGGAAAGGGAGGAGTCAGAGATGGACCATGTGAAGGTGAGGGAAGGGTGGAAATTGGATGCAAAGTGAATGAAATTGTCTAGTTCGGGGCGAGAGCAGGAAACGGTACCGATACAGTCATCAATGTATCGGAAAAAGAGGTGAGGGAGGGGACCTGAGTAGGACTGGAACAAAGATTGTTCCACATAGCCCACGAAAAGGCAGGCATAGCTAGGACCCATGCGGGTACCCATAGCAACACCTTTAATTTGGAGGAAATGAGTGGAGTTAAAGGAGAAGTTGTTCAATGTGAGAACAAGCTCAGCCAGGCGGAGGAGGGTGGTGGTGGATGGGGACTGGACGGGCCTCTGTTCAAGGAAGAAGCGGAGCGCCCCCAGGTCATCCTGGTGGGGGATGGAGGTGTAGAGGGATTGTACGTCCATGTAGGAACATTTTTATTGTGTGATTGTAACTCATTAGTGTGTGGCAATAGTCCTGACTACTTGGTAAAGTGAGATGAGGTGAAAATAGACCAGTATAGGGCCAGAAACCAAAAAGGAAACAAAATGAATTTCCCCACTTGCTTTTAACAGGAATTTAGTGCCATGATTTGGAAAAACGTTTCAGAAGGATCTAAACAGCCCTTAGCCTTTCAACTGAGGCGGTGTCCAGGGAAATCACACCCCAGGCTGTCTATAATTGTACGTTTTCAGCTCATGCATTGTGATCTGAAACAAACAGTAATATTACAGAACAAAACTTCTCAAACATCACAAGTAGATTTATTACTGGAACATTAACTATGAACTACTAAAATAAAGTCTTAAAACATAACTTTAATTAAAACTTAAATTGGTTTAAAGGCTTTAGTTCTCCTTGCATTGCCTTTTCTCTCCCCTCCATTCCTTTGTCCTTCCTCCTTTTGTTCCCTATCTTCCTGTGTAAAAGTGAGCAGGTTTGGGTAGCAGGAACAAGCTCAACTCTCATGCCTCTTATAGTCAAATAGCCTCCAAACACTCACTGTCTATGTTTGTACATGAAGAATGGCCACTTGGGTGAGGTACAAAAGGACTACCTGTGCCTGTGGAACCCTATTCCAGCCAGAGCCAGCACCATCAGGAGAGATGGGGAGAACATTGAAGAAAAAGCTTCAAATGGTGATGGAGTCTTCAAAGATTATTAATTTACATGTAAATTGAGCACAATTACTGCACTGCCTTTGATGTATTTAAATATCTTTGCAGTTCATCCCCTTCCTCATCCTGCAGATGGTTTTCTATATGCATTGTTCATGTGTTGGGTTTTATGGGACATAGCGGACAAATTCTTCAATAGATCTTTGTGCCAAATCACACTCTATAATATATTCTTGCAATCAAAATTTTCACTACCAATTAATCAGGTGAGATGAACAGACTGAAGGAGGATTCGACTGGAATTAGTTTTGTTTGCCCACAATGCCAGTGAATTTCATGCCGTTAACAGTAACTCTCTGAATTTGTCTGTATCCATCTCTAAGTCTCACAGCAACAAGGAGTGTTAAAGAGGAGTTACGATTTCTACAGACCCGAATTTCTACCGCATTGAGCCTTGATTTTAACACAAAGAGATGCAAATTGGAAGAAGGTGGAATAGCTGGAACTTAGAAGGACCAAGAGAGGAACATTCTGAAGATCAATGCCCTCTCTAGTATTAGAGAGACAAGGTTACTTTGGTTCTGTCTTCACAAAGGAGGACACAAATAACCTCCCAGAGATGTCGGGGAACATAGGGTCTAATGAGAGGGAGGAATTGAATGAAATCAGTATTTGTAGGGAAATGGCGTTAGGGAAATTGATGGGATTGAAGGCCGATAAATCCCCAGGGCCTGATAATCTACATCCTAGGGTACTTAAGGAAGTGGCCCTAGAAATAGTAGATGCATTGCTGATCATCTTCCAAAATTCTATAGACTCTGGAACAGTTCCCATGGATTGGAGGGTAGCTAATGTAACCCCACTATTTAAAAAAGGTGGTAGAGAGAAAATGGGGAATTATAGACTGGTAAGCCTGACATCGGTAGTGGGGAAAATGCTAGAGTCCATTATAAAAGATGTAATAGCAGAGCACTTGGAAAGCAGTGACAGGATCGGACAAAGTCAACATGGATTTACAAAAGGTAAATCATGCTTGACTAATCTACTGGAATTTTTTGAGGATGTAACTGGTAAAATAGATAAGGGAGAACCAGTGGATGTGGTGTATTTGGACTTTCAGAAGGCTTTTGATAAGGTCCCGCATAAAAGAGATTAGCGTGCAAAGTTAAAGCACATGGGATTGGGGCTAAGGTACTGACTTGGATAGAGAACTGGCTGGCAAACAGGAAGCAAAGAGTTGGAATAAACGGATCTTTTTCTGAGTGGCAGGCAGTGACTAGTGGGGTACCGCAGGGATCAGTGCTAGGACCTCAGCTATTCACAATATATATTAATGATCTAGACGAGGGAACTAGATGTAATATCTCCAAGTTTGCAGACGACACAAAGCTGGGTGGGCGTGTGTGCTGTGAGGAGGATGCAGAGAAACTCCAGTATGATTTGGACAGGTTGGGTGATTGGGCAGATGCAGTATAATGTGGATAAATGCGAGGTTATCCACTTTGGTGGCAAAAACAGGAAGACAGATTATCTGAACGGCAATAGATTGGGAAAAAGGGGAAGTGCAACGAGACCTGGGTGTCCCTGTGCACCAGTCGCTGAAGGTAAGCATGCAGGTGCAGCAGGCGGTTAAGAAGGCAAATGATATGTTGGCCTTCATAGCGAGAGGATTAGAGTACAGGAGCAAGGATGTCTTGCTGCAATTGTACAGGGCCTTGGTGAGACCACAACTTGAGTATTGTGTGCAGTTTTGGTCGCCTTATCGGAGGAAGGATTTTCTTGCCATGGAGGGAGTGCAGCGAAGATTCACCAGACTGATACCTGGGATGGCAGGAATGACATATGAAGAGAGATTGGGTTGATTAGGCTTATATTCACTAGAGTTTAGGAGAATGAGAGGGGATCTCATTGAAACTTATAAAATTCTAACAGGACTAGACAGACTAGATGCAGGAAGGATGTTCCCGATGGCAGGGGAGTCCAGAACCAGGGGTCATAGTCTAAGGATAAGGGGTAAGCTATTTAGGACGGAGATGAGGAAGAATTTCTTCACCCAGAGAGTGGTGAACCTGTGGAATTCTCTACCACAGAAGGCAGTTGAGGCCAATTCATTAAATATATTCAAGAAGGAGTTAGATATATTTCTAAAGGCTAAAGGGATCAAGGGATATGGGGAGAAAACAGGGACCGGGTACTGAATTTGGATGATCAGCCATGATCTCTCTCATTAAATGGTGGAACAGGCTCGAGGGGCCGAATGGCCTACTCCTGCTCCTATCTTCTATGTTTCTATGTTACGATGGAGAGAAAGGTTGGAGTACTGAGGTGATAGAAGGATAGCCTATTACATGCCAAGCTTTATCTTGTGTCCTGTCCAAGAATGATTATTATAGTGGTGAGGTTTACTAATTTGCAAAATCTTAATTCAATCTGTGAAATACAAACTATCCCAGAGCAGAACTTGTTTGAACTAAAAGAAAGGCACCACTTTTCACTCAATAAAAGCCTCTCTGCTTCAGTGTCTCAATCTTTGCATTAGATGTATTTTTCAGCCGTTAAGCTGACATTCCCAACTTGTTTTTGACTTTTTGTTGTCCTTTTTTGTGAACTGTCCTGGTTGTGTCACTATGCCTCTACATAGTCCATCCTCAATCCCCCGACATCCACAACACAATTTTACTGCATTCCCCCATAGGAGAGAAAGGCACTTTGCAAAACTGGCAATTCAATACTCAGCTGTGTCATTTTCTCATATAGTGCAGTGTCCCTCAAATGATTTGAGTTTTAGCTCACTTGTCCAACAGCTGAACACATTCAGTGGCACAGACAATTTGAGGAAAAGCATCAAGAAATTGTCGGAGAACGGGAGATTCAAGTATTGAATGCCATTTGCAGTTAGTAGCTCAATAATGTTTTCTGCCACTTTTAACTCTCCAACTAAGAAAATTGTTTGTCCATTTTTAACCAATTTTCACCCTCCCCAGCCAGCCTTAAGGCAGTGACTCTTGCTGGGATAGGTTTCTGTGGTTGCCGCTCGTTTTCCAATTCTTCGTACAAGTATGTGCTCCCAGGCAGGCAGCGCCAGAATTTGGGGGGCGGGGGGCGGTGGTTGTAGTCTAATCCTGGCCTCATCTACTGTCTGCACACATGCGTTTTTCCATAGAAAACACTAGATAGCAATCAGGTGCAAAAACCCTGTCTGAATTTTTTCCCTCCCTAGATCAGAGACATTAGGGCCCACTGTAATGTCTCCACTGTTTTCCTGGCTGATGTCAGCTAACTCAGTATAGACTGGAAATGGAACCTAGGTCCTTTCAAGTCTGTATCGCTCAGTTTCATAATGGATTGTCCATTTGCCCATTGAGGCAGCAGGAAGCCAGGATATGGATTTTTTTTTTAAATAGATTGACATTTGTACAATCCCTGCAGTTATACAGAAATTCAGCAAAATTAATGTTATAATTAATTATGGCACTCAGTTGTATCTACAAACCCAAAACGTACAATTAAAAATATGGCCTTAATATTAAATAAAGAGTTTCCATTTCTACAAGAACTAGTTTCCAATATTTTAGGCCACAGATGAAGTATTGTGTGTAGCTTTGGTCACTATTATAGGAAGAATATAAAACCAGTGTAGATTCACTAGGATGGTGAAAAGGTGCAACGTAGATGCACTAGGATGAGAGGGCACAATTTAACTTGCGAATTTAGGATGTTTTAACTAGAGTTGAGAAGGTTAAAGTGTGACTGCTAGAGGCCTTCATGGTATGTTAGATGGTAACAAGAGGACACAAGTTTGATGTAATGACAAAAAGAATTAAAGACTCAAACAAAATCTTTACACAGAGTGGTAGAATATGGAATCTGTACAGCAAACTGTAGGTGAAGCAGAATCCATAAATTATTTTAAAAGCAAATTAGATAGTTGCTTGAAAAAAGAGGAATATTAAAGGATATGGGGAGTGAGCAGGAGAGTGGGATTAGACTAGGTGGTTAATGTGGAGATAAACATTGGCACAGAATTGATGAGCCAAATCACCTGTTTTTATTTGTAATATTCCACGATTCTATGATCTGCTAAAGGTTTTGGCCTAGAAATTGGGTTGAGGCGCCAAGTTCGCCTGGGCGCTGATTTTTGCGCAGCGCTAGGAGCATTAGCGAACGTCAGAAATTCAGTTTCAGCGCCCCTAGAGGGAGACGGGGCGAGGCTCGAGGCGCTCCGCGTCCCTCTTAGGGCGCTGAAACTGAATATCGCATCGCAATGTGCCGCAGCGCCACACTGCGGTACTGCAGGCCTTCCTCCCATTGTTAAGAGGGAGGGGCCTGCAACAGTGCGATCCCCGATTGCGAGTGCCGGCAAAAGAGCCCGGCACCGAGGAGACGTGCCGGGCTCT
The DNA here is from genome assembly GCF_052327205.1 of Somniosus microcephalus. NCBI lineage: Eukaryota > Metazoa > Chordata > Chondrichthyes > Squaliformes > Somniosidae > Somniosus > Somniosus microcephalus. Next base: position 47,012,366 of record NC_140999.1, on the reverse strand, counting down.
CGGGAAACAGCTGGCAATGCCGCGGGGGGGGGGGGGGGGGGGGGGGGTCAGGAGGCCGGGGACGGAGGTGCTGGCAGGCGGCTGCCGAAAAAGGCGGCTGCCCCGCACCTCAACCTTAACTTGTGCCACTGCCGGCACAGCAAGGCCCCGTGAGCCGGGTGCGGGTAGCGAACGGCACTACAGCGCCGTTCGCAACCAAATATCGTGATCGGGGCGCTAATGGGGTGCTGCGCACACCGATGACGTCATCGGTGGTGGCGCAGCACAACAGGCTAACGCCATTAGCGCCCCCGCTGAATATTGCGGGAGGCGCGGCCAGTGGCGCTACAGCCACTGACTGCCCTCTTTAGGCACTAATAGGTGGCGCTACATACCCAATTTCTCCCCCTTTATCCCTAGTCTATGCTGGACCTACTGATCTCATCTGGAGAAGCAGTAAGGACATTGCAAATGGTCTCAGTGCACCTGAGCTAGGAGGGGACAAACAGCAGGGTTCCCATCACCATCCAGTGACTCCTACTAGAAAGATTGACTGGAGATTAGATGATGACAAGATTGAGATCAAGTGTCATGCCCGCCATAGTCAAATTGTCTAACGACACTCACTGATGAATGAAAAATGGTCCCCGAGTGAAGCACTCGAAGGAACCTGGCACCTAAAGAACTGTACCTGACAAGAATAAAGAAAGATTCAACAACTTCAGGAAAGAAGGGAAAAATAAAATTGGGTGGGGGAGATTTTTAAAAAAAATTCAAGGATGGAATTATAAAATAACCAACGCTGAGGAAATCCAAAATAGGAAGAGAATAAAATTCAGAACCAGAACCACAAAAACAAAGCATTCAGAATCAATGGCCACCCAAGGACATCCATTCTGGTGGAAAAGGCACCATCTTAGCCAATGAGGCCAGGATCATTCTCAAGGCACTCTCAGATACGAGAATGGGGGAAATAACAGCCATGGAAAATAAAGAGTGAATAGTCTATACACTGACTTGAAAAAAATCAGCCTCTGAAAGAAAATGGGAGGATAGCATTTGTAGGATGGAAAAAAGAAAAGGAAGGGAAAAGGGAACGAAAGGGTAAAGGAACCACTGGATCTGTGCCAAAAAAAGCGGGTAGCCCAGGACAGATTCATACAAGAAAAATACAGTTAAAGGTTCCAGCAATCCGGATGTTGTATTTTTAAAGTGTACAACCCATTTCCCACAATGTTTTACACACTCATTAGGAACATTAATTGGCAGAGTATCAAAGACCTATGTCATTATGTTGGGGAATTTTCCAGTAATGCTCCAGTGTTGGAACAATCAGTGACACCCTGAGCCATAAAACCACTCCATCAGCCCTGGGAAACAGTTTGCACTGTCATCTCTTCAAAAGTTGGTCTTGCCAGAAGATCTTAGATATAAAATTAAACCAAAATGAATCCCAATAATAATACGTTGAACTAGCAACATCATCATAAGAGTCAAGGATAAGGAAAGGACATTCAGCAACTTGAAGCCAATCCCTCGAACGCTTGATTCTCCCACTACACCATCGAGCTGCACTTTGAATCTCCTTGATAGACTTCGCTGGGCAGATTATTTATCACTCTTTGTGCAAAAGGAATTCTTCTCAACATCTGTTTTTAAATTTACTTTGTACTAAATTCAATTTGTGTGTTTTGATTCTGTTTTCCTGGCTTAATCTGAAGGAATATTTTGGATTTATTTCCTTTGTTATATTTAACATGAAAATTTCTCTGCTGTTTCCTCAAGGCTCATCTTCTGTACAATTAGGATCACTCTTGATGCTCTCCTATGTAATCTCCCCAATGCTTGCACTTTTTATTTGTGGTGACCACAATTGGACATAGTACTCCAAATGTGGTCATCCAATTAACATCTCTACTGTCTTATTGAAGACTTCAGTAATCGTGGCTCTCAGGACTACAGAATCTGCCCCTTTTATACTGTGGGCGGACTCCATATCATTGAGCAATAGATAAATACCTCCAAAATTCTTACAGGGCTTGACAGGGTAGATGCAGGGAGGGTGTTTTCCCTGGCTGGGGAGTCTAGAACCAGAAGTCACAGTCTCAGAATAAGGGGTCGGCCATTTAGGACCGAGATGAGGAGACATTTTTTCACTCAGAGGGTGGTGAATCTTTGGAATTCTCTACCCCAGAGGCTGTGGAGGCTCAGTCGTTGAGTATATCAAGATAGAGATCGATAGATTTTTGATTATTAAGGGAATCAAGGGATATGGGGATAGTGCAGGAAAGTGGAGATGAGGTAGAATATCAACCATGATCTTATTGAATGGCGGAGCAGGCTCGAAGGGCCAAATGGCCTACTCCTGCTTCTATTTCTTATGTTCATCTTAGTTAGCTGCTTGAATGTCTCTATCCTTGGCTGAAGGTGGTGTGTACGTCTGCGCTAAGTCTTCAGCCTACAAGTAGTGTGAAAAAAATGATCGGCTCGGTCTTCAGAGTTATCGTTGCCGTTAAGGCAGCTGCCATCTCTTGAGGTGTTGGAAATCTCAGGGTTGATTTTCTGACCTTTTCCCTGTGGAATGGGGCAAAGACCAGGAAAAGAAGGGGGCAGACAGCTGTAATGCTCACTCTTCGCCCTTTCGAGCATTGCCCCCGGATGTCAACTACAACAACTTGTATTTATATAGCACCTTTAATGTAGTAAAATGTCCCAAGGCGCTGCACAGGAGTATTTTAAGACAACAAATTTGACACCTACCCACATAAGGATAAATTAGGGCAGGTGACCAAAAGCTTGGTCAAAGAGGTAGGTTTTAAAGAGCATCTTAAAGGAGGAAAGAGAAGTAACAAGGCAGACAGGTTTAGGCAGGGAATTCCAGAGCTTAGGGCCTAGGCAACAGAAGGCATGGCCACCAAAGATTGAGCGATTATAATCAGGGATGCTCAAGAGGGCAGAATTAGAGGAGTGCAGATAGCTTGGAGGGTTGTGGGGCGGAAGGAGATTACAGAGATAGGAGGGGGCGAGGCCATGGAGGGATTTGAAAACAAGGATGAGAATTTTGAAATAGAGGCGCTGCTTAACCAGGAGCCAATGTAGGTTAGCGAGCACAGGGCTGATGGGCGAACGAGACTTGTTGTGAGTTAGGACATAGACAGCCAAGTTTTGGATGACCTCAAGTTTACATAGGGTGGAATGTGGGAGGCCAGCCAGGAGTGCGTTGGAATAGTCAAGTCTAGAGGTAAAAAAGGCATGGATGAGGGTTTCAGCGGCAGATGAGCTGAGGCAAGGGCAGAGACGGGCGATGTTACGGAGGTGGAAGCAGGCGGTCTTTGTTATGCTGCGGATGTGTGGTCGGAAGCTCACTTCAGGTTCAAATATGACATCAAGGTTGCGAACAATGTGGTTCAGCCTCAGACTGATGTTAGGGAGAGGGATGGGGTCAGTGGCTAGGGAACGGAGTTTGTGGTGGGGACCGAAAACAATGGCTTCGGTCTTCCCAATATTTAATTGGAGAAAACTTTTGCTCATCCAGAACTGTATGTTGGACAAGCAGTTTGACAATTTAGAAACGGTGGAGAGGTCGAGAGAAGAGGTAGTGAGGTAGAGCTGGGTGTGGTCAGCATACATGTGGAAACTAACACTGTGTATTCGGATGATGTCACCAAGGGGCAACATGTAGATGAGAAATAGGAGGGGGCCAAGGATAGATCCTTGTGGGACACCAGAGGTAACGATGTGGGAGAGGAAAGAGAAGCTGTTGCAGATGATTCTCTGGTTACGATTAGATACATAAGAATGGAACCAGGCGCATGCAGTCCCACCCAGCTGGACGATGGTGGAGAGGCGTTGGAGAAGGATGGCGTGGTCAACCGTGTCAAAGGCCGCAGACAAGTCAAGAAGGATGAGGAGGGATAGTTTACCTTTGTCATGGTCACAAAGGATGTCATTTGTGACTTTGATGAGAGCCATTTCGGAACTGTGGAAGGGCGGAAACCTGATTGGAGGGATTCAAACATGGAATTGCGGGAAAGATGGGCACGGATGTGGGAGGCGACAACACGTTCAAGGATTTGAGAGGAAAGGGAGGTCGAAGATGGGGCAGTATTTTGCAAGGACGGAGGGATCAAGGTTTGTTTTATTGAGAGGGGTGATGACGGCAGATTTGAGGGAGAGGGGGAGGGGGACAATACCTGAGGAGAGAACTGTTAACAATATCAGCTAACATGGGAGCCAGAAAAGGAAGTTGGGTGGTCAGCAGTGTCGAGGGAGCAGGAGGTGGGTCTCATAGACAAGATGAGTGCAGAGCGGTCATGAAGGGAGATTGGAGAGAAACTGGAGAAAGATGTGAGTTCAGGGCTAGGGCAGGGGGGAAACCTTAGAGGAAGTTTGGCCCAGTGGGCTAGGGGAAGGAAGAAGTGGCAGAGGCAGCTGAATGGATGGTCTCAATCTTAGAGACAAAGAAGCCCATGAGCTCCTTACACTTGTTGTCGGAGGCGAGGGTGGAGGAGACAGGGAGAGGGGTTTAAGAAGAGAATAGGAGCCGGGGTTTATTTTTGCATTCCAGAATGATTCTGGAATAGTGAGAAATTTTGGCAGACGAGAGCAGGGCCCAATAGTGCTTTATGTGGTCCAGCCAGATCTGGTGGTGAATGGCTAAACCAGTTGTCTGCCATATCCGTTCGAGTCTGCGTCCTTTGGACTTAAGGGAGTAAAGAGGAGAGCCGTGCCAGGGTGAGAGAGAGTAATTGTTTTAATAGGGACTAGGGCATCAAAGGTGGTGGTGAGGGTGTGGTTGAACAGATCGGTAGCTGCAGAAATATCATGGTGAATGGAGGGCCAGAGACTGGACAGATGAGATTTCATAAGTGCAGTTGTAAGAGAGTTGGGAGTGAGTTTTTTCCAGGGGCGAACACAGAAGGAAGTAGGGTTGGGGGGGCGGCTGGGTGGAAGGGGGATGTGGGTGGAGAGCGATATGAGGAAATGCTCAGAGATGACCTTATCTGCAATGGGAGTAGCGATGCCAAGAGAGATGGCAAGGTTGAGGGGGTGGCCGTGAATATGGACTGGGGAGTTTACATGGAGGGAGAGATTAAGGGAGAATAGGAGGCTTGTGAACTCAGAAGAGAGAGAGCATGATGAATTGAGATGGAGGTTGAAATCACCGAGGATGAGAAGTCGTTCGGTGCAGAGACTGAGGGAGGGAGTGAAGATATCTCAGTAATAAAATTTTGATGGTATTTGGGTGGGCGGTAGAGAACAAGAATTTTAAATGAGAGGTGAGAGGGGTGGAATAAGGTGAGATGCTCAAAGGAAGAGAATCTGCTGGAGGAGTAGGGGGACTGACCAAGGTGTGATTTGGTGATGAGAGCCACACCGCCACCACAGCGGTCTGAGTGGGGCAAGTGGTGGAAGGTATAGCTAGGGCTTCCCTGGCAGGGTAGAGCCAGGACTTTGCCTGCATAAGATATATGCCCAGCAATGCCATGCACATAAGGTGAGAGGGGATGTTCTTGGATTCTGTTGTGTTTTGAGTTTTGCTTCAATTAAGTTTGTCCCAGTTCCCAGGTGTTACCTGAAGGGGGTGCTGGGGGGCTCGGTTTTACTTTGCCTTCCACTTTCAGTTTCGGGTTCTGCCATGCAGACAATGTGCTGTAATGTCTACCCATTTACTCAGTAAATAGTAAAAGGTACATTCCGTCTCCTCTATTCATTACTGTTCGGTCAAGATGCAATACTGGCGACGAGGCGGCTGTTGAACTCTCTAGAAGGACGGAGATAGACATGCAAACCTACAGCCGTGATATTGGAAATTGCAACGAGCGGGCCACTCAGCTAGCAACATCAACGGCATTTTGATAGTTGGCTAGCTGCAATGTAGACGGTGGACAGAGTATTGTGCGGGCCAGGCAACTACCGTGAGTGTAGCTACCGTAACTCTGGCTGGAGGAGAAAAAGAATTTTTAAAAAAAAAGAAAAAAGTCCGTGGATCTTAAAGGGACAGTGCACTTTAAAACTATGACGACCTTGGGACGTATTGAAGAGTTCTCTGGGGATAAGGACAGTTCATGGGAGGAATACGCAGAAAGACTGGGGTGTTTCTTTGAGGCCAATAATATTGACAAAGAAGAGAAGCACTCAGTGTTGCAAAGTGTATGCGGAGCTGCTACTTACTCTGTCCTGCGTTCATTGGTGGCTCCTCGTAGACCTAGTGAGGTGGATTATGCTGATTTGATTGAGAAGCTGCAGAAACATTTTAACCCAAAACCCTCAGAGATTGTGCAGCGTTTCCATTTTCACAATTGTAAACAACAGCCTGGACAATCTATTTCAAGTTACATTGCTGAGTTGAGGAAACGCTCATTACATTGTAATTTTGGTGACCATTTAGACAATATGCTCCGTGATCAGATTGCGTGTGGCGTGCTGGACTCGGCATTGCAGAGACAGCTGTTAGCGGAGAAGGCCCTGACGTTCCGGCTGGCCGAGGAGAAAGCTGTAGCAGCAGAGGCTGCATCGATGAACACACGTATGCTCCGTACAGAGGCAGCACCATCTCAGCCCACCAAGGAAGAGACAGGAAGAAAATGTTTCCGCTGTGGGGCTCTCCATGGTTCCACTACATGCAAATTTGTGTCAGCGGTATGTCATTTCTGTAAGAAAAGAGGACACATAGCTCGTGTCTGCATGAAGAAAGCTCAGGCTGCTGCAGCAGAGCCAACACCAGCATCGCAGGCACACACCCTGACACTGGAGGACAACGATGAGTACACAGTGTATACCACGGAAGCTGAGCAGCTACCCCACAGATGGTGGGGATACACAGCAAATGTGATCATGAATGGGGCACCACTCTGCATGGAGGTGGATTCAGGCTCAGCGTGTTCGTTGATAAGTGAAGAGACTTACAATAGGCTGTGGCCAAGTGAACCCCCGGCGATGGCTCAGGTCAGTGGTGTGCTACGGCAGTCCCAAGCTCAACTCCAGGTGCTGGGTATGATTCATGTGGAAGTTAAGTATCAGGCAGTCAAGGACACACTTCCACTTTATGTGGTGGCGGGGCAGGGCACAAGCCTGCTGGGCAGAGATTGGTTTGAGCCCCTTGGTATTGAAGTGACAGGAGTACACACGGTACAGCGACAGCCCATAATGCCTATATTGGAGAACTATGAAGAGGTTTTTGGTGAGTTCGGGGCCTGTCGGGGACCGCCAGTCTCAATCGAAGTGGACCCAGGGGTAGCGCCTAAGTTCTTCAAGGCACAACCAGTTCCTTTTGCGTTGCGCAAGAAGGTGGATGAGGCCCTGGATAAGCTGGTGAACCAAGGGGTTCTCTTGCCAGTGAAGAACTCCCGTTGGGCCACCCCTATCGTGCCCATTGCAAAGAAGGATGGAGGCCTGCGAATCTGTGGAGATTACAGATGTACGGTTAATACTGCTGTGTTACCAGATGTGTATCCCTTACCAACAGTTACAGAGCTGTTTTCAACACTGGCTGGAGGCACTCTGTTCACCAAGCTGGATCTCAAGCAAGCATACCAGCAACTGGTCCTGGATGAAGAGTCAGCCGAGCTGTTGACAATCAACACCCACAGAGGACTTTTCCGAGCAACAAGGCTGCAGTTTGGGGTGTCTACGGCTGTGGCAATCTTTCAGAGGTTCATGGACACCCTGTTGGCTGGTGTTCCGGGAGTTCAGCCTTACTTGGATGACATACTGATTACAGGCAAGACACAGGAAGCACTACGCCGGCTGGCTGAGGTAGGACTACGCCTTCAGAAGGAGAAATGTGTGTTCGCTGCCAATGGGGTGGAGTTCTTGGGATTCCGAGTGGACAAAGATGGTGTGCATCCGACTACGGAGAAGGTGGAGGCTATCAGGAGCGCTCCCACCCCCAAGAACAAGACCAAACTGCAGGCATTCCTCGGACTGTTAAACTTCTACAGTTGTTTTCTCAAGGGCAAAGCCACAATCTTAGAGCCACTGCACAGGCTGTTAGACCAACCAACAGTGTGGAACTGGACCTCAGCTCATGAAACAGCCTACAGACAGGCAAAGGAACTGCTACAAGCAGATAAGGTTCTGGCACACTATGATGAAAACAAGCCATTGGTGTTGGTGTGTGATGCCTCACCATATGGGCTGGGAGCTCTGTTGGGTCACATAGAGCCAGATGGCCGGGAAGCGCCTATCAGTTTTGCCTCAAGAACACTCTCAACAACAGAACGTAATTACGCCCAGATTGACAAGGAGGCCCTAGCCATCATATTGGGGTAAAGAAGTTCAGCCAGTACCTGTTAGGGAGACAGTTCATCATCTACACAGACCACAAGCCACTCTTGGGGCTCCTGCATCACTCCAAGCCCATGCCCCAGATCATATCACCGCGTATGCTTCGGTGGAGTCTGATGTTGGGGGCCTACAGTTATGAACTTTGCTACAGGCCTGGGAAGATGCTGGCTAATGCTGATGCTCTGAGTCACTTGCCTTTGAACCGGCCGATGGCTGAGACGCCACCACCCCTGGAGGTGCTGCTACTGGAGGAGGTTCCGGAGGCCCCACTCCATGCCCAGCGGATTGGCAGCCTCACACAGAAAGATCCAGTCTTATCACGGGTGCTACGCTGGCTGCTGCATGGCTGGCCCTCCGAGGTCCAGGAGGAGCATTTCAAGCCCTTCGTTCAGAGGCACCATGAAATGTCTGCACACAAGAACTGCGTGCTCTGGGGAAGCCGTGTGGTAGTTCCTGCCACCGCAAGAGAGGAGGTGCTGAAAATGTTGCATGACGCACACCCTGGGATTGTGCACATGAAGGCGTTGGCGAGAAGCTACGTCTGGTGGCCGGGGTTGCACCGAGACGTGGAGGAGGTGGTAAAGAGCTGTGAAACATGTCAGCTGACTCGCCATAGCCCATCCAAGGCTCCCCTTCACCCCTGGGAGTGGACCACTCGTAAATGGTCAAGACTCCACATTGACTTTGCAGGGCCATTTCAGGGGAAGGTCTTTTTGATAGTGGTGGATTCTCATTCAAAATGGCTGGAGGTGGCTATCATGAGCTCAATGACATCCAGTGCAGTGATCAACACGTTGCGTTTGCTGTTTGCCACACATGGGGTCCCCAACGTGCTGGTTTCGGACAATGGAGCAGCCTTCACGTCAGCGGAGTTCAAGGCTTTTGCAGGCAGAAATTGGATCCACCACGTGACCACAGCGCCCTATCACCCCTCCTCTAACGGGCAGGCAGAGAGGATGGTGCAAACCACAAAAGAGGCACTGGTGAGGATATCGGTGGGGGACTGGCAAACCAGATTGGCCAGGTTCCTGTTATCACAGCATACCACACCAAACTCAGCAACGGGGAAGAGTCCTGCCGAGATGCTGATGGGTCACCGGCTGGCGACTGCACTGGACCGGCTACACCTGGACTACAGGGATGAGATGCACACAAAGCAAGAAGAGCTGGCTAAGAAGCACCAGGGCACTGCCAGGCAGTTCGAGCCGTCAGAGACTGTGTTTGCCCGTTGCTATGCAGGAGGAGACAAATGGATGCCTGCCGTGGTGGAGCAGGCCACGGGTCCCCTGTCGTACAGCGTCCATACACCTGATGGCCAGCTACACAGACGCCACGTAGACCAGCTACGGGGTCGTACTCCGGTGAGAGTAACAGAGACGTCACAGGCTAGGCCATTGTCTCCGCCACCTCTGCCAGGCAGTGACAGCCTGCTTCCTGCAACAACGACGGAAGCCACATCGATAGAAGTTGTCACGGAGTCATCAGCCACGGAGGAAGGTTTTCCTGCGGCTAGCAGTGGCACCCCGACTATGCCTGCACAGCGGCGCTCAAGTCGGGTTAGATTCCGTCCCAGACGCCTGGAGGACTAAGGGGTTTTATCTGGGGGAAAGGAGTGTTGTGTTTTGAGTTTTGCTTCAATTAAGTTTGTCCCAGTTCCCGGGTGTTACCTGAAGGGGCTGCTCGGGGGCTCGGTTTTACTTTGCCTTTCACTTTCAGTTTCGGGTTCTGCCATGCAGACAATGTGCTGTAATGTCCACCCATTTACTCAGTAAATAGTAAAAGGTACATTCCGTCTCCTCTATTCATTACTGTTCGGTCAAGATGCAATAGATTCCTCCCTCTTTTTCCTGAATTTGCAGCTAGCGGGGCAGATAAACAGATACCCCAAATGCTGGCATTAGGTTTATGCCAAGAACCCAGCAGCAGCCCAAAGAGGAGGCTCAAGGTAAGCTAACCGATCTGTCTCATTACCGAATAGCAGATCTTTTTGGTGGGGAACATGCAAGGCTCTCCACCAGCAGCCAGAAGGGCTTGAGGCCAATTTCCACAGTTGAAATGCCATCAATGAGGGTGAAGGGGATGAAAAGAGGCATGGGGATTCTCTATATAGAGCAATAACATTTTTGCTCTGGGGCAGAGTTTCTGGGATCCTTTCAAAAACATTCTTATATCCAATAAATCTTTTATCTTGCTTTTAATTTACAGCATTTGTGTTCAAGAGGCTTCCTGGAGTAGATGTATTGGATGTGATGCGGATGAACACAATACATTTGCATGATATCTTTTGCTATTTTAGCAGAGGCATTAACCCATAGAAAATAAACAATCTGACATCTGCGTTAAAGTAGCTGTCAAAGGAATGTCATACAAATGTGTTAAGCATTTGCCTGCTAATATCACCAACAGTCATTTCTAGGCTTATATCTTGAATATATTAGAGGATAGCAGATTTTCAGGAGCATGTTACAAAAGTGTAGTACATTAAGTAGAACTGATGATATCATAAACCATACAGCTGGAGAGGTTTATGACCAACACAGGTAACCTTAAAACACACAGATGGAGAGCCTTGCCAAGCAGGTGACAGATGGCTATTGTTAATTTCTTTTTGCTTTTATAAAAAATGTGAACTTGTCAAGGTGAGTGATGTTAATGTTGGGGAATAGAACACTTCCCATTCCCAGTAACTCAGTCAGCATCAAATATTCCCAGTTCAGGTGTAACATCGCCTGATGCATAGTAAAGCTCTTTTCCCGCCCCCCAATAGCATGCCTCTACCTCAGAAATGTACCCCATACCACACCAGTGGCATTTTACTGCCATTTCCCACACCAGCCATCCTGTGGCCTCCCTGAGTGAGATTGCCAATTAGTGTAAATTAGGGACAGTTTGGTACTGTAGGCCCATGCTCATTAGCAACTAAATTGAGGCAACCCAAACTCATTTGGCAGGTGACCCTTCCAGAGCGAGGAGACTAGTCAACCCATTAATATGGGCTGCATTTAAACCCAAGTATCGGCAGTGAAAGGCGGTGCTTAACCCACTGCATCAAACAGTTTCTTGAACAGATGTCCTTTAAATCTTCTAAGTTTTAAAACAACTTTTTCCTGAGGTAAGTGTGGCAGGGGATCTGGCGTTGGAGGTTGCTAACGAGTGGGAGGAGACTGAAGGGAAGGAGCGCCTGCAGAAGGGAATGTTCGCAGACTGGGAGTGGATTGGTTGTCACTGTACTGTATAATGACATTTCCAGCTGAAGGGTTAGGCAATCACATGGCACATACTAGGATATTACAGTCTTACTGTTTGACAAAGTATACAGCATTGCCTACATATTTTAATTGCTTCTACTCATTAAACACAGATTTATACCTAAATTAATTCAGTCACAAAGAATTGCAAAAATGATAATGCTATGTATTGCATCCCTTGAGTTTAAAAGGTTGAGGAGTGATCTAATCAAGGTGTTTAAAATGATGAAGAGATTTGATAGGGGAGA